>NW_022983136.1:1227623-1365084 GCF_011762595.2 Tursiops truncatus
GTGTAAAACCACCACAATGCTCAGAAACTTATCCGTGCTCCCAGCAGAGCAAGCTTTCGTAAATAAGTGGGTTTCCGCATAGGGATGGTTGCACAGTACAAGGACTTGCCTCCACCACTGCTGCAAGTTAATTATAGAAACCGGACATCTCAAGTGAATGAATGCAGCACTTTTCTACATAGGGGAAGATACAAGAGTCTGGGCTCACTGAAAGCATTCCTTTGATATGCACCTTAGCTATCTAGGGTCAGAATCGTGTTCTTTCCCATCCTGAGTCCCCTCTGGGTGCACCATCGGGGGCGGCTGTAGTGGCTGAGGGCTTGATGGTGGGCTTCCTGTTTTTATCTTGAGTTCCCTCAGGGCTCAGCACTGGGGGCAGCTGTAGTGTCTGATGGCTGTTGTTCACTGATATGGCAGGTGGCATCCTTAGTCCACAGCTTCATAAGTATTTTTAAAAGTTAGGTATCCTTTGAAGTCCTATTTGTTTATTATTTAGTTAGTTGCATTTGGTTGTTTCTTTTGTTGTTTATTGGGATCCAGTTAACAATCAAGTGTTCCATTTACTTAACATGATATAATTTCTTTTCTGATTGAGAATACCTTATAGATATCATACCCTTTTCCAGTCAAATTCTTCAGTGTATTTCCTAGAGACAATGATTCTGCCTCATTACCATAGTAATCAAAATCAGAAAATTACTAATTAGTACTTTTTCAAATCTATAGACATATTTAAATTTAACCAATTGAAACACAAATATGGTTTAAAGAAAAAGAAAAAAAATTGTCAGGTTCCAATAAAGGTTTATGCTTTGCTTTTACCTCTCAAGTTCCTTCATCTTCATTATTCTGGAACATTTTTGTCTTTTATGACCTTAACATGTTTGACAAATTCAGGCCCATTATTTTGTGGGACGTCCCCCATGTGGCTTTGTCTGATTTTCCTCATTAGATTCAGGTTTGTGTTTTTGCAGAAATATCTAGAAGTGACGTTGAGTCATATGTATACTATCAGGAGACACATGTTGTGAATTTGCTATACTGCTAAAGAAGTCAGCTTATTTATGTTGTTAAAATGACGTCTGTCAACGTTTTTCCCCACAATAAAATTAATATTTTTCCCTTGTAGTTAATAAGTGTCTTGGGGAGAGATCGTCCCCCTTAATTTTTAAAAGTAAATTTTTTGTTATAAGTTTGGAATCACAGCTTTGTTTTCCTGTCCTCTGTATCATAATCCAACACTGTCATTTATTTTGATGCTAGTTTTATGCTTTTAAAAGAAAACATGAAGTTGTGAGTTTCAGTCTTCGCTAAAAATCCTGAAGCAGTCCTAGGAACCATGTCCCTAGAGAGCAAACAGTTTATAGATCTAAAAATCAAAATATCGGTCAATTTTAGTCCTATTTGATTTATGTGAATGGATCCATAGTGCAAGTGTCTGATTTTAGGTTTTTTTACATTACTTTATTGTAAACTCCTAGATTTAATCATGCCATTCTCTTTTCACAGCCAGTTCTTTAGCCTAGGTCTGAGGTCCTCAACCTGATAATCATATGCCACACAACGTATATGGATTTTTTTCTTGGGTAGAGGATCCATAGGCTTCGGATATCTTTAACGGATCATTATGGGAACTTTTTGCATAAATTGCCTTTATTTTCCACCCACATTAGTTTATTTTTCATTTCAGCCTCAGATTGATTCCCTTAAACATCTTTCCCTTAGGTCATCACTTTGCTTAGGATGCTGTATTTTTTTTCTGACTCATCAGTGCAAACCTAGGTACTTTATCCTAACTTGCAGACCTGCTATTAGCTAAATAGATCTAATAGGCTTTTTATGCTTCCCCAACCCCCTAGTCTTTTGGTGCCACTTTAAAGTTTTCTCCTGAATTTTTACATTTGCTTTGTGCCCACTCTATGCCATTTCAGACTGCGTTCTTTTTCCTTTTATGTCGCACGTTACTCAGATTTTCTTCTTGATGATTTTCCCGTAGTAATTCATCCTGAATTCCGTGAGTATTTACATATTACAGTCAATACTACACTGTTGCATATTGTTTTCATGTTTCTTTGGAATTCTTCAGGTATTTAATGCGTGTAACTGATCTGCTCAATGGGTGATACATTTATTGATAGCAGGGACAATATATAGTTTTCTTTAATTTTTGTAGATACCAGTACCTACTCTCCATATCTATTCTTTCCTCAGGTATTTATTGAACACCTGTTATGTACCACCGATTGCACATGCAACAGCACAGAAAAGAAACAGCCCTGCTTTCAAGAGCATGCATGCAAGAGACCAAATAAATCAGTAAAGTATAATACTGATTCTTTTGAGCTTTTAAAGCTTTATTAAGTTTTTTATTGTGGCAAATATATAACATAAAATTTACCTATTTAACCTTTCAGGTGTATAATTTAGTGGCATTAAGTACGTTCATAATGTTGTACAGTCATTGCCATTACATTTCCAGAACTTTTCCGTTATCTCAAACTGAAACTCTGTACCCATTGAATAGTAACTCCCAGTTCTCCCAAACCAGGTCTTAGTAAACACTGTTCCACTTTCTGTTTCTCTGAGATTGCCTAGTTTGGCTACCTGCTATAAATGCGGTCATACAATATTTATCATTTTGTGTCTGAATTATTTCACTTAGCATATGTCTTCAGCGTTCATCCATGTTGGTTGCATCAGAATTTCCTTTCTTTTTAAGGCTGAACAATATTCCTCTGTACATATGTAACACATTTTGTTTATACATTCATCTGTCGATGTACACTTGAGTTGCATCCATCTTTTGGCTATGATGAATAATGTTGCTAGAAAATTGTTATGCAAATATCTGTTTCAGTCCCTGCTTTCATTTCTTTTGGGTATATACCTAGAGATAAAAATGGGTCATCATATGGTAATTCAACAGTAAATGTTTTAAGAATCCATCATATTTTCTTCTACAGTGGCTGCACAATTTTGCATTCCTGTGAGCAGTGCACTTGAAGTTCCATTTTCTCCCAGTCTTTGCCAAAACCTGTTGTTTTCTGTTTCTTTCACAATAATTATCCTAATGGATGTAAAGTAGTATTCGTTGTGGATTTGCTTTTTTATTTCCCTAGGGATTCATAGTGTGATCATATTTTCATGTAGCTTAATGGCTATTTGTATATCTTCTTTAAGTTCTTTGCCAGTTTTTAAAATGAGATTTGTTTGTTTTGACTTGCAGGAGTTCTTCAGATACTTTGGATATTAATCTTTACTGGATACATGGTTTGGGTATATTTTCTCCCATTCAGTGGGTTGTCTTTGAGGTCTGTTGATTGTGCCCTTTTACTTTTGTGCCTGTGCTTTTGGTGTCATATCTAGAACATCATTGCCACGTTGTGGCAAGTTTTCCTCCTCTCTACTAAGATGGAAATTAATGGCTATAAACTCTTACCTTACAAAGGAAGAAATATCTCAAATCAACAAACCAAAACCTTACAACTTAAAGAACTAGAAAAGAGGAGCAAATAAATGACAACTAACACAAGGAAGGAAGTAATGATTAACCAGACATAAACAAAATAGAAATCAACCCTGCTGACAGCCCTCCTGACCTAGGACTTGAGTTCCATAATTGTGAAAAAATACTTTTCTGTTGTTTAATCTCCCTAGTCTGTGGGTATTTTTTAATAGATCTTTATTGGAGTATAATTGCTTTACATTGTTGCGTTAGCTTCTGCTGTATAACAAAGTGAATCAGCTATATCTGTGCATACATCCGCATATCCCCTCCCTCTTGCGTCTCCCTCCCACCCTTTCTACTCCACCCTTCTAGGTGGTCACAAAGCAGGGAGCTGATCTCCCTGTGCTATGGGACTGCTTCCCACTAGCTATCTGTTTTGCATTTGGTAGTGTATATATAAGTCCACGCCTCTCTCTCACTTTGTCCCAGCTCACCCTTCCCCCTCCCCATGTCCTCAAGTCCATCCTCTACGTCTGCGTCTTTATTCCTGTCCTGCCCCTAGGTTCTTCAGAGCCTTTTTTTTTAGATTCCATATATATGTGTTAGCATACGGGTATTTGTTCTCTCTTTTTCCGACTTACTTTACTTTGTATGACAGACTCTAGGTCCATCCACCTCACTACAAGTAACTCAGTTTCGTTTCTTTTTATGGCTGAGGAATATTCCACTGTATATGTGCCACGCCTGCTTTATCCATTCGTCTGTCAATGGATACTTGGGCAGGGAATCCTTTACTCACAGGAGGGAGCAACAGGGGCTGGGGCCCGGGTGGCCACGTTTGCGAGGCCTGCAGCTCCTCTCCCCACGCAGTGAGGTGTCCCAGTCGCGCTGCCCCGGGCAGCCCAGGGTCAGGCGGGGCACTCCCGCCCCATCAGGCTGCGGCCCTGTGGGCTGCCTGATGCTTCATCACGCGGCTGGAGGTGCCTGATCGAAGGCCATCCTTCCTTATCCTAGACTCCTGCTGAACCCCTGTGGAGCAGCCTCCCGCCTGCTTGCTGAGGAGGACGGGGCGGTGAAGGAGGAAGCCCTTCACCTCCCCAGAGACAGGCCTCCAGCCCCTGCACTGTGCTTTGTGCCCAGCACAAAGGCACACGCACTGACCGGCGATGCTTCTAGAGGCCTCTGTTTTTATATATGTTTGTGATGACTGGGAGGCACGTAAGTGCAGTGCTGCAACATTTCCTGCTATCTGGGGTTCACTGGCATGGAAAGTAAGGCCGTGAAGGCCAGGACTTTGCTTTCACACAGATACATGTTGATCCTGAAATGAAAACCTGCCGCCAAATGAAATACGTAACGTCTCGGCTCCGTGAAGTCGGCATTATTTATTTTTCTTTTAAAGACAGGCCTTTTCCTTGACGGGCAGGGTGGGTGTTAGTGGTGTGGGCTTGTCCTCCTGCCAGGAACGAGGCTCTTATCTGGAACGCCACTCTTCCCAGCTCTTGCCAAAGCTAGAAACACAGCAAATGAGAATGACTGATAAAAAGTGAAAAGCGCTGAGGGGAGTGCGGTTTACATGAGCGTCACACCGTACCAAGTGGCAGTTGGCATTGATAGGACCGAAATTGTGTTGCGCGATTAGCCTGGAAAACCTCAGCTGGTTCGGTTGATGGACCTGAAGCAGGGGTGGGCCGGGGGTTGGTCTGCTTATTTGTTTGTCTTTGTTTGGCCTGAAACTCTTGTGTGGGGTTTTCTTGTACGCGAAACCCAAAGTCTTGGTAAAAGCTCTAAACGTCATAACTGTTTGAGTACCTGCACGAGAAACAAAATAATCCAGTTCAGAGTACACAGAGAATGAATGTTGAACTCTTGAGGAAGTGTTTCTGAACCTCCGTCTTTTTGGTGTAGCTTATCGTAGTGACAGCGACAGTTCAATGCTGGCCCGCAAGTCCCCCTTGTCCGAAACACTTTGGAAAGACGAACCCTTCGCTATAAGCAGGTATGTGCCACGTAGACTAATCTGCCGTCTGTATGTACGCTGGGAGTTATTTCCACAAACCTGAAGGGGTAATATTTTAGGTAAGATTAATTGAAAGGTAATATGTTTATTTCCTTGTTTACTTAGATATAATTTTAAAAGTGTATGTAATGTCAATGTTACCAGTATTTGTTAATTTCCTAAGATAATGTCATAATCTAAGATAATACATGATCTTTACATTTTAAAATATAATAAATAATAAACAGCCATTCTGTATGAGAGATTCTTCTTTCTTTTTTGACAAGGGAGTATATACAGTTTAGAAAATTTGGGTCTTTCACCGTGGCGCATTCTCTACATAGGACTGTTCTACAGTTTTCCTTTATATACACGGAGTTTTTCTCACGTCACGCCAGTTTACACATTTTTTTGCTCCTTTTAATTGTAAGGTAGTGGTTCCCTGACTTCCCGGGCAAGAATTCTTTGAAGAAAAAGAAATTCCCAGATCTCCTTGTGGTGGTTGTATTTAGAGTAGCCGCTGACTGAGAGTGATAAGAAAATACATAACTCAGCAACAAAAGTATTTCTCAGCAGCCATGCTGTTGGCATTTTGGCCTAGGTCTGTCTTTGTTGGGGGTGTCCTGTGCACTGTGGGCCGTTGAGCTGCATCCCTGGCCTTGACCCACTAGTTGCCGGTACCACCCCTCCCCAGTTGTGACGACCAAAATGTCCCGGAGGGCCCAAGTCACCCGTGTTTGGGAACCAGTGAGCTCTACTATGAATTCAGGAGAGCTTTTAAATGAGTTTGTGTTTATTAAGTCACTTAGATTTGCATTTAACTTCTGTATATGTGCAAAATAGTGTTAGGGTGTGTAAAACGCATACAGTTATTCAGTCCTCCCAACAACGCTGATAGGCTCGTGGAGTTGTGATTTTGTTGCACTAACTGCCTTCCCAGCGTTGTTAGCCATGGCGTGGGAAGTACTGCTCTCAGCTCCGTGTACAAAATCTATTCTCTTCTTGAGCTTTCTTGAAAACAGGAGACTTGCTTACTTCAGGCGTGTGTGGGGAGGAGCGTTTTTTTGTTGTGTTGTTTTGATGTTCGGCCTCGCTGTGCGGCTTGCAGTTGTAGTTCTTGACCAGGGATTGAATTTGCAGCCAGCATTGGAAGCGGGGAGTCCTAACCATCGGACTACCAGAATTCCCTGGGGAGGAACGTTTGACAGCTTGTGTGTGTTAACCAGAAAGCCCTCAACGTGGTTTATAACGTGCTTTTTCCCGTTATACAGTAGGCCATTAAGATTTTGCCATGTCGGTCTATTTTCATCTTTTACAGTAGCTGCTTTTTCTGCGGGCCTTATAATGTATTTGATCACTTTCTCTTGTCAGGTATTTAGAATTTTTCTGTCATAAAGCTTTTGCACATCATCAGCTGTGCCTTTCAGGTGCAAGTCACATGAAATTTCAGAACCAAAGAAAACACAACATTTTGTGGCTCTTGCTTATATTGTCAAGTAGCACTTGAGAAAGATGACGCCCTCCTGCCCCGGTGAGAGGGTCTGTTTCTCTGCGCTTTAGCAAAGCCTAGGTCGTCATTACAGCGGACAGCTTGCTGTCACTGGCTCGTTACCGGAGTGAGTTTGAACCCGTGTGGGCCCCATCCGTGTTGTTTGGCGTCGGGCCACGCTGCGGCTGTCTCTCTCCAGTGGGGTCGGTCACTCGGGGAAGAAGCTGCGGGAAGGGCGCGGGCGGGGTGGGCGCGCTCACGGCCGCGGTCTCGCAGCCCTGCAGGTCCTCCCTGGCGGCGCTGGCGGCGCGCACGTCCCTGGACCTGGAGCTGGACCTCCAGGCGTCGCGGACGCGGCAGCGGCAGCTGACCGAGGAGCTGTGCGACCTGCGCGAGCTGCGCCAGGCGCCTGGGGACGCCCAGCTCCGCGGCCACGCCGAGCCCCGGCCTGGCTGCTGCGCGACGAGCGCTTCCGGAGCCTGCTGCGGGAGGCCGAGAGGCAGGTGAGGCCCCGGCCCGCCAACGCGGGAGGGGGCAGGCGGCCGGGCCTTTCTCGCCTCCGGTGCCCGGAGCTGGCAGAGCCTTCCATCGCTCTCCTTAAAACTGGAAGCAAACCGTCTGGTTCACCCCGCGTTGCTGTTCCAGACGAGACAGACCAAACTTGACTTCCATTCAAGAACAGGCCGCTGAGAAGACGCTGAAGAAGGCCTCTAAAGGGGTGTGCCAGCTGCGCGGGCGGAACTCAAAGAGCCCATCCAGCTGGGTGCAGGCGTTCAGGTGGGGAGAAGCCCAGGCCTCACTCTCGCGCTTGATTTTTACTCTCATACCTTTGTCATAGAAAGAGTAAAGTAAGTATTGCGAGAGACCACAAGGAAGTCGAGAACAAAGCTTGGAATCCCCACTGCTGTAGCATTGTGCGATTTTTCTCCTGATTTATTTTCTGTGGAGCTTAATTAAGGCCAGGTGTGATCATTTTTGTTTAATTTGCATTCAGCTTATTAAGAATTAACATACCACATGACTACCTAACCTGTTATTTTTTCATGACTGATTTCATCTAATAAACATAATTCACTTACTGGCTCTTGTAACATCTTTTATGTTATGATCATAAAATACAGAACTTTACATATGTACAGTATGTGTTATCTTTGCTTTTTAAAATTTAGAGTGAAGCATACTCTATATTCAGGAAAATGTTCTTTTCTTACGAATATAGTTTAGTGAGTTCTCATAAATGAACATGACAGAAATCAAAACATTATCAGTATTTCCAGATTACTCGGCAAATTTCCTTAAACACTGTGTTGAATTTCTAATGACATAAATTAGTTTGCATGGTTTTGTTCTTTTATACAGCTGCAGTTAACACAGTTCTATCCATACTACTTTGTGCCTGACTTTTAGCTTTGTTTTTTTCTATACCTGTAATTTTTATGTCCTTATCATAAAATGACACAAGATATTATAACCACTTCCTTCAGTTTTGATTTAGAATTCATCTATTGATATATTTTTAAAATGTATTCATTTGTTGATAGAACAAGAGTTAACACTATGTAGCAGGCACTCTTCCAGCCACTGGAGATAAATCCCTGCCCTCCTAGGAGTATCATAACTTCTATTAAAATTTTGAGAATTTGTATACGAACATATATTATGGAAATTCAAATTCTGATTGTTCTTTGAACAAGGAAAGCCATCATTGATATGAGAGCTTCCTGCCAGCTTTCAGTGTCTGCATATCACCTTCTAACATAATTTTCTCCATGCCCACCCAGGGAGAAGATAACATTTTTCACGAGACCACGGGCTAACATACCCCTGCTGCCGGTTGATGATGTTTGCTGGAGTATGTATCTGCCTATTTTATTTCTGCGAAGTTCTAAAATTGTCTAGCTAAAATTGTCTTTCAAATATTTGTGCAAAGTTATTAATATACAATTTTTTTCGAAAGTCCAATTTTTTTTTCGAAAAGCCAAGCAGGGCTTGGCTTTTCCTTGTTGTTAAATTAACATCTCAAACAGGTTATTTTATAAAAGAGTAGCTGTTGTGTGAAGATTCGACAGTTTCCATGCTGTGTTCTTTGACTTGAAGGGTGGAAGACAGAAACTCAGGCAAATTCACTCTATTGTCATTTATTCATGGTTCTTTTCTTCCTCCTTGAAGGAGAATACTGACTTTAAGATGTATTTTAAGACTGAAACTTGGTTCTTCAGTATTTGCCATGTGGTAGAATGGATCTTTGGGGCCGGTTTTGTGTTCTGACATCGGAAATGCAAACACTATGTGCTGAACTCGTCACTCGTCCCGTTTCTCCTGTGTGCATTTATCATGTATAGTGTACACTTTCGCACCCTTTATGTTCTGTTAAGATGCCACCTTAGGGGCTCAGTCCTAAGTCAGTGCGGGGTGCGCTTTGCGGAGCTTGGTCTCCCGCGCGGGCTGGGCACCCATAGCCCCTGGTTTCCGTGCACCTTTCCGTGCCCACCCCGGGTCTGAGGCTGGTCACGGAGCCCCCGGCAGGCACACAGCCCACCCTCACCCGGCCTCAGCAGCCCCGCCTGCCTTTCCAGTCCGCCCCATCTGATCTTGACCGACAAGGAGGGCAGTGGTGGAGCTACCGCTCTGCTGCTCTGCCCTGCAGGAAAGTGAAAATAGAAGAAAGAAGGTGTGTTTTCACTGAGTCACTGGATCCGCTGATGGATAGAGCAGTCACGACATGGACACGATAACCTTTGAAGGCGCTTTCTTGAGGAAGCTAGCTTCCGTGGGAACTACAGCTACCAGGCGAGTCACTCACAGGAGAGCATGTGCTTTTGCTCAGAAGGCCCCCCCGCCCCATGCTGGAATCTTGCCAACATTTCTTAAGAAATCTTAGAACTAGCTCATGAGGAAAAATATTTTTATTCAATAAAAGGGTACAACTATTCTTTGAATTGCCAAGTGATATAAATATTTTGCCTAATATATACTTACTATATTTAAAAGGCACTCTTCTTCATGAAGCTTTGGATGAGTAAACAAGATCAGTCACAAAATGTGAAAGAAAGAAAGACAGAAAGAAAATACAACTCTTCCTGTAGCTTTCTTCTCCCTCTTTTCCGTTGAAAATATGGACAATAGAGTTTGTAAGTAGTACTAAGACTGAAAACTTTATGCTATTCACAGTTGTCATCTGTTGCTATGTGTTTCTAATCTTTGTTTTGATATTTTTTCCCTCGTCAATTTCTTAGTGTATATACTGGCAGTGGAAGTAGAGACTCACAAAACATTCCTTAGTAGAATGAGCAGCCAAGCAGACAGCATGGGTAAGCAAGTGAGGACAGTTAGGCCCTCTCTAACTTCCCTGAGCTATTTGAAACTTTAAAATCAAACAAAGAACTGTCTACCACGGGACTCTAGAGGATGCAAATGGCAAGTTATTTATATCTGAGGTACAGTCTCCATTCATGTGGGGAGGCTTGCAGAATGCATTTTCTCTGTGCTTCTTCTTAGCAGCTGTGCCAGCATAGAAATGCCCCAGACAGGTGCTTTTGAATAACACTGAATAACATACCCCTCTCCACCCTCTATCCCCAGCTCAAACAGATTTCCATTTGGAAGTGTTTCCCTGATAGAGAGCTGGGGGATTTTTGTTGTTTTAAATCCCATCTTAGCCAAATGCAGCTTCTATGGCCGTGCAGTGGCCTCTTACATTTGCCACTTCTCTGTTTTACTTCTCCATGCTCTGCCTTGCATGTGATTGCTTTTATAAGATCATAGTAAGGAAGTAAAATCGAGACCAATGAAGAAAAGTTCTGTGCTGCCTGTGGAGGACCCCTTTTTGAGTGTTCATTGTTCATGCTGGAAAAGACAAATGGTCTGTGTTAGAGGCTGTGGTGGAGCAGATGGTGGGCTTGATTTTGCAACTTCTGATCAATTAAGACTGTCAGGAGCATATCCCACATGAACGAAAAGTTAAGTCCTGTTGCCTTATGTTTATCTTTGTATATCCTTAAGTTTTGTGTCCCCATGATGAAGTGATATAAAATACTATATCTTCCTCAATTAAAATTTAGAACTCAGTCATTCGTATGTTTTTTCATGTATTCATTCCTTTATTAATAAAACATATTTACTGAACACCTGCTACTTACCTGGCACTATTGTAGGCCCTAGAATAAATTCCTGACGTCGTGGGAGCATCATAAACTGTATGACATAATATGGTTATATGTTTCCTTTGTCATTAAGAAAACTGCCCTATTTTATTGGCAGTCTTACTCAGGGTAGTCAGAGGTAGATTGCAAATGTTGATATCCCTTTTCAAGAAACTGTCAAAATGCTGCCACCAGCTTCTTTTAAAACAGAGCTACAAGTAAACTAATTTTTTCTTCCTATGATCACTGAATTATCAAACTTTGGTTGAAAACTCCTTAAATAAATATTCTTCTGTTGTGGGAATAAGTAATAATCAATATTCCTCTCTTTGCTTATGTCACCATTTCCTCCGATTTGTATTGTTTGAAAGTATTTCTTAAAATTAGAGTTCTTAAAACAGAGTGGAAATACATTTTAAAATTCCTTTTAAGTTTTGGAGAACTATAAATGTATAAAAATAGTAAAATAAATCCCTATGGTCCTCTGACCAAATTTCAACATGGATCAGTCATGGCCAAATTTGTTTCTCTTACACTTCCATTCACTTCTCCTCATATTTCGAAGCAAATCCCACACACAATATCATTTTGTCTGTAAATATTTCAGCTGCCATCCTATAGTAATCCAGGGTTTTCCAAAAGTCTCCTCATTAAAATAAACTCATGGTTGAAAAGCTTGTTAGGGATAAAAAAAGACATTGATTTCACCTTTTCACTGATTTCTGTGTTAGGAAGAACCTTGGATGAAGACCAAAGTAACATATTTCTTATTTTAAATCAAACTATCATAGCGTTCTATTGACCTTACTTTATTTTATCTTACTTTATTATTTTTAAAATTTTATATATCCTGAATCTTTCATCCCTGTGAGATTTCCTTTGTCTCACTCTTGGGCTGCAGGCCAGAGGCCTGCAAGCCCTAGGCCTGCAAACCCTGCACTTGCCCAGCTTTAAGACCAAAGAAAGAGCCTGGAGTCAGCAAGGTAGACATCAGTGGTTTAATGGCTGGGGGCGGGGCTTACACATCTAAGCAAGGTCCTGGAGCAACACCCCATTATGTGCAGCTCACAGCAGGCAGGACTCCTGGGGTAGGGGGAAGGTTACCAGTTATAGGTGGAATTGACACCAGGTTGGCTCATTAGTTACCAGGGAAACTAGTAGAGGGGCACACCCCTCACTGCCCCTTTGTTAAGCTATCCTGGTAAAGGTGTTCTGATCTAAAGCTACAGCAATCACTAGCTGGGGCAGGGGCAGGTATGTAGGACAAAGTCAATCATGTGAGTAGGGTGTAGGCGAAGCAGGCACTGGTCCAGCAGGGGATGTACAGAGAGCAAGAGGACAGCCATCTGGGGGATCTGATCATGCAGATGGGATAATAATTAGGTGGTGGTTTCAGTTGGCTTTGCTTTTACACTTTATATCGGTTTTCTTTGCTGTGTGAGATAGTACGCGAAGTGAGGAAGTTAACTGTGGGTTCAAAGGGAATCCTGCACTTGGTAACTCATATGCTTGTACCGTTCAATACCCAGGTTGTCTCATCAAGGTGAATGACACAGTACTGATTGATTTAGGGACTGGCAACATACCCAACTTTATCAAATTGGACACAGGTAAGTATTTGTTTCCTTTCTTCCCTCCCAACCTTCTCTCTCTTTCTTCCTTTTTCCTGTTGCTCCTTCTATTTTACTTGTACCCTACCTTGATTAGATAGAACTGCAATGTGGAAGTCAGAGAGATAAGTGACGGTTGCTTCTGGCAGAGATGTTCTCCTTGAGTCCCATTCTCATCCCAGTCCACACATTTGGGACGAGAAGTTGCCAGACGGTCTCTTGAACTTGACGCTAAACAGTTGTGTGACTTCCCTTTGGGCTGCATCCATCAGCCCAGTCTCTGCAGGTTAGCTATATAAACTACAGTTGGCCACGAGAGGGAAACTTTGTTTCGAGTGTGATGACTTTAGGTGAGTTCCTTGAGGTAAAGGGCTAAAGGTGTCCGAATAACCTTAACCTGGTGTTGATGAAATGTTTCTCTGCAGAGTTGTTTCCCCTCTCCACTCCTCAGATTCCTCTGACAGAGGTTCACATCCAGTGTTAACTGGTATCTGATGTGCTAATGAAGTACAATATTTTCCCCAACTGGTTTTAACAAAATACCACAAAATATAGAAAGACTGAAAAAATAGGACAAGGACAAATAACCGATGGCAGCTTATTTTCTGCCTACCTGCAAATGATTGTTCACATCTTGTTCTATTGCTTTTACATTCTTTCTTTCTTTTCCTGTGCCTGTGTTCCCTTCCCCACGTGGATCCAAGGACCAGCCATGTTCTCACACACAGTTTCCTGTAGTGTCTCTTTGGGACTCTTTAACTGAGTTTGCCTCCCTGTTTTGAATTTTAAAGAGTGCAGCCTTCCTGTCTAATTCAGTACTCCACAGTCTGGGATTGTTCAAGTATTATTTCACCACAAGGACTTTGCACCTGTGTTACCTGCACTCCTGATTATTTACTACTCACCTGGAAATTGTAGACCAGAATACTTCATTGGTGTCAAAGTTCTTTTCCTTAAGTGAAAACATTGCGAGTGGATATTAGTGTTGGGGGTCACGCTTATGACACCTAAACCTGTTGCTTGATTTCAACATGACAACAAAAGAGATAACCAGACATGATGTGCCTCCCAGTGGCAGTGCACGATACCTCTCGTGAGGAATTCTTGTCAAAAAGGAGAACAGACTCAAACGTGGATGAAAAGAGAGAGAGCATAAATTGGAAGAGACTAAGAAACCTAGCAATCCGTTGCAGTTGCTTGCCTTTTAGAGAGGAGTACCAGAATATTTCAGGTTCAATGATCTGTGGCTGGGCGTTTGTTTCAGAATGACCCAGTGCAGGACTGCTTAGGTAAAGATGAATCAAGGCTGGCCGTGGGTTAGAAAATGTTGAAGCTGGGGGTGCGTACATGGGGACTCGTTATTCTTATTTCTCAACTTTTGCAATCCTTTGAAAATAATTTTTGAAGTTGAATTGTAATGTCCTATTTCCAATTAAAGTAAACGTTATTTATTAAATTAAATTTCCAGTTAAAATTTAACTTTACAGATTTTCCCCCCAACTTAACTTTGTTTTACATATATCTGTATCTCTTTCTCTTGTGATGAAACTCCTGGTATTAATTAAGTTACTTAGTTTTATAAACAGTACACATAAACTAACATCAAAAATTGCAAAGCCAGTTTTCCTAGGGACAAGAAATCCACTGAGTGGAGACAAAGGTGTTTTTGTAGTTCTTTTTGACCCTGGAAATTATATTCCTGGTATTACTAACGTGGTATTGGTAGATTACGAGCAGTGGCAGTGTTAGATTGTCATCCTCAATACCACACCCTGATATCTGATACCACTTGCAAGTTTGTGGGTGGGAGGGTTCCCCAAACCACACCCAGATTTAATACACTTTAGAACAGCTTGCAATACCACTGAAGGCTGTTACGCTCACGGTTACAATTTATTATAGGGAAAGGATACCGATTAAAGTCAGCCAAGGGAAGAGGTGCAGTAGGGCAACGGTCTAGGAAAGCTACACACACAAAACTTCCAATTGTCTTCTCCCAGTGAAGTCATGGATATTGCTCAGTATTCCTGGCTGTGACGTGTGACAGCAGACATGAAGTTTGGTCAACCAGACAGACCCACCCAAGCTTAGTGTCCAGAGTTTTTATTGGGCTCAGCCATGTGGCTGACCACCCCTGTGGCTGATCCTAGCCTCTGGTCCCTTCAGTGGTAGAGCTAATACCCAATGGGCCCCAAGTCCCTACCATATATCACACTGTTAGACTGTCAAGTGTAGCCGGAAGCCCCCAGGTCACCAGAAACACTGTTACCAGGCTGGATGTTCTAAGAGCTAAGAGGTCACCTCTTGGGGCTGAGGAAGGCAAAGACTAGAAGTCTCTTTACTACTCAACATTTTCTCTATGCTTGGTTAACAGCGTGTTGTTGGATAGACTTGTTTGCTTCTGTTTGCAGTATGAGGTTGTGTTCCTCTTTTTTTTCCCTGTTCATCCACATCCTTTGAATATGTAAGACCAATTGATTGGATCAGAAGTGAAGAAAACAGTATGGAAAAGTATATCAAAAAAGTTCAGGACTTCTCTGATGGCACAGTGGTTAAAAATCTGCCTGCCGATGCAGGGTACACGGTTTGATCCCTGGGCTGGGAAGGATGCCACATGCCCTGGAGTAACTAAGCCCATGTGCCACCACTACTGAAGCCTGTGTGCCTCTAGGGCCAATGTGTCATAACTTCTGAGCTGGTGTGCTGCAACTACTGAAGCCTGCGGGCCTAGAGCCCATGCTCCACAACAAGAGAAGCCACTGCAACGAGAAGCCCGTGCACCACAACAAAGAGTAGCCCCCGCTCGCCACAACTAGAGAAAGCCTGTGCGCAGCAACAAAGATCCAATTAAATTTATTATTAATTTAATAAATTAAATTTATTTAATTTTAATAATAAAATAAAATTTTAAAATAGGTTTCATCTAAGGAAGTGGGTTCTTGATTCCTGATCTGCCATTCTTTCTACAAACTGTATTTCCAGTAATTTCTTTCACGATGGTAGAAACAAGTTCAAAGCTCATGCTTGACCCACTAGAAGGTTGGCATGGTGGAGGACAGTCTTGGTGCTTAATTAAATATAGTGTCCAGGAATGTTGGGTGTGATATTCTTTATATGTCCTTTTATATTTGTCAGTTTTTTGCAGTATCTACTTGAAGCTTGGTAGAACACACAAATTTAAAATACAGTATCTCCCTGGTAGTTCACCTCTTATAGCATCCCTTTGTTTAGCATTCATGCAGCATATCAGTTTCTTTCCAGATATTTGATATCTGTAGATCGTAGGTAAACCTGATAAACCTGACCTGTATTTATTTTTTGATGCTGGCTTTTTGTGTGGCCCATTTAAGGTTTGAGATATATATTTATATGTATGTGTATATATATATATATATATACACACACACACATATATGTATCACTTTATATGGTGCTTTCTGCTTGTCCTGCCTCTTCTGTGTACAGCTATTTCCCCCACTTCCCTTTCCCTTTCATAGCTTTCCTGGATTGATTATTTTGTAATGTGTCCAACTTTTTAAAAAATTTTTATATTCCTCTTTTTGTATTGTGGTAAAATACTCATAAAGCATATTTATTTTAACCATTTATAAATATACAGTTCAGTGGCATTAAATACAGTCACAGTGTTGTGTAACCATCACCAATGTCTATAACCAAAACTTTTTTCTTTTTACATCTTTATTGGAGTGTAATTGCTTTACAGTGGTGTGTTAGTTTCTGCTTTATAACAAAGTGAATTAGTTATACATATACATATGTTCCCATATCTCTTTCCTCTTGCGTCTCCCTCCCTCCCACCCTCCCTATCCCACCCCTCTAGGTGGTCACAAAGCACCGAGCTGATCTCCCCATGCTATGCGGCTGCTTCCCACTAGCTATCTACCTTACGTTTCGTAGTGTATATATGTTCATGCCTCTCTCTCACTTTGTCACAGCTTGCCTTTCCTCTCCCGTGTCCTCAAGTCCATTCTGAATGGGTCTGTGTCTTTATTCCTGTCGTACCCCTAGGTTGTTCACAACACTTTCTTTTCTTAAATTCCATATATGTGTGTTAGCATACGGTATTTGTCTTCTCTTCCTGACTGACTTCACTCTGTATGACAGACTCTAGGTCTATCCACCTCATTACAGATAGCTCAATTTCGTTTCTTTTTATGGCTGAGTAATATTCCATTGTATATATGGCCACATCTTCTTTATGCATTCATCTGATGATGGACACTTAGCTTGTTTCCATGTCCTGGCTATTTTAAATAGAGCTGCAATGAACATTTTGGTACATGACTCTTTTGAATTATGGTTTTCTCAGGGTATATGCCCAGTAGTGGGATTGCTGGGTCATACGGTAGTTATGTTTCCTCAATGATTTTAAATGTTAGCCATTTCTGATACTGCTATTTAAAAGGTAACTGTAGAAATTGTAGCATGCATATTGAAACCACCAAAGTTCAAAATTGTTTCTCCTCTTCTGGCAAAATAGGTCTTGAGAATACCACACACCCCTCTCCTCTTTAACTTCTTGGAGCTTGAATGGTTTCTGGCCATGTTCTGGAAGATTAGGTTTTCCTTCCTCTCTCCTCTCTTTTCTGGGACTTGGATTTAGCCTGTGTTAGGTCTTCCACATTAGTCAGGTTCATCCATACTTCTGTTTTTCACCTTTTTGTCTTTCCGTGGTGAGTTTAGAGCAACTTTTTCTCATCATCCACCATTTTTCTAATTTGCTCTTCAACTGAATGTAAATACATTCTTTAAACCCATTCTATTTGGTTTAAAGTTCAGCTACTGCATTTTTCATTCCTAAAAGTTCTTCTTGATTGTTTTTCAAATCTGCTTGGTCGCTTTGCCAAGATTGTCTTTTATCCTTGTAGATACTTTCAGTGAAGTTCCAAATTCTGAAGTCTGTTTGAGCCTGACTTCTGCGGGTGCTGGTTCTTTATCATGCTGTCTTAGTTCCATCTGTGCTGGACAGTGTATGCAAAATATAATTAGTAAGAATATTAAGAGGCCTAGGACAATGGCTTCCTTCTTAGATAATGTGCATTCTGATCTCTCTGGTCTCTGGGTGTCTGTCAGCCTGAAATCCCCTTGATCAAGCCTTGAGATTCCCTGTGCTGACCAGGCAGTGTGAAATTCATTTGTTTTTAAGTTCTAAGGAAGATGGGATTGTTTTCAGCTCAGCTGTTTGTGAGGCTATGGCCCTTTTGGGCCCAGCTAGTTGTGGGCAGGGTCTCCTATTAGACTGAACTTTACCCTGAGACTTAACGTTGGGCTTTGATTTCTATTCCTGTTTCCTTAAGAGGTCATCAAAAAGAAAGCTGATAGGGCTTCCCTGGTGGCGCAGTGGTTGAGAGTCTGCCTGCCGATGCAGGGGACGCGGGTTCGTGCCCCGGTCCGGGAGGGCCCTGCATGCCACGGAGCGGCTAGGCCTGTGGGCCATGGACACTGGGCCTGTGCATCCGGAGCCTGTGCTCCGCAGCGGGAGGGGCCACAGCAGTGAGAGGCCCGCGTGCCGCAAAAAAAGAAAGAAAAAGAAAAAAAAAGAAAGCTGATAGCCTTTATGAAAGAAGGAAAAGTTAATTACCTTGCTCTGCGTTCTTTTTGCTCCTGGTTTTGAGTCTGGAATTTCCTTTCTGTCTTCTCACCCCTTAGGTCCTTTTAGGAGGATTGGTAAGTTTTTTCTTTTTTTTTCTTTTTGGCCACACTGCTTGGCGGGATCTTAGTTCTTCCACCAGGGATTAAACCTGTGCCTATAGGCCCAGAAAGTGTGAAAGTGTTGGTTCCTAAGCACTAGACCACCAGGGACCTCCCTCATAAGAAATGTTTTCATACATTGCTTGTAGTTTTTTTCAAAAGCAGGAAGTTTGATCCAAAAAAGCCTTGCCCACCATAACCAGAAATTGGAAGCTGGAGGATATTTTAACTGATGAGTCCCTGTGTACTCATTCTCTGTAGATGTGCTGTCCCTTTCATTCTCGTTGTGTTTGGTGTTTGAGGAAGGACTTTGAGGTCAGAAGGATGTACAGCAGATCAAAGGGTGTTGGGTGCGCTAGTTTATTTAGCAAAACTAAAGAAGTTTGCAGGCCAAACTTTATACATGCAGACTGCTAGCAGGACCACTTTAGGTCTTGTTGAGGTAGACGCCCATGGTGGTATTGTGATCAGGATTAAGAATGGTCTCTACATACAGTCTGTTTTCCTGAGGAAATAGAGAGAAGAGCACACTGTGAAGTAAGAGTGTTGCCAGCCAGATCAGTAAACAAAGGATTTTGTGGCCATCAAGCCATCAGCCACTGCAGCTGTCCCTGAAGGTGAACCCAGAAGGAACTCAAGATAAAAACAGGAAGCCCACCATCAAGCCCTCAGCCACTACAGCCGCCCCCAGTGGTGCACCCAGAGGGGACTCAGGATGGGAAAGAACATGATTCTGACCCTAGATAGCTAAGGTGCATATCAAGCGAATGCTTTCAGTGAACCTAGGCTGTTGTATCTTCCCATACGTAGAAAAGTGCTAAATTCATTCACGAGAGATGTCTGGTTTTCTTTAATTAACTGTAAGCTTTTGACATTCTAACTACCTGCTCTTTGTTACAAAACTCCTATACATCCAAAGTTTTCTGGGAAAGGCCAGAGAAAGAAAATCATTATCTTCCTCTGGTTTGGAGACACAAAACATGTAACATGGTCTTTTAATCAAGGATCCTTCGGACAGAGCCTGAAATTCATTTTATTCAATCATAGATCTCAAGACTGAGTCCCCGGTGAATGTGTGACCCCACAATGGGAGATCTAATGGAGGTTTCTGGAGCAGTTGGCACATCTCTAGGAGACACATCTTGAATTTCAGAAGAAATATGTGCCATCTCAAATAAAATTTTCTTCAGCTACTTTTCTCACCTTGTTTTTCAACCCTGCGAGTTCACATGCTGCTTTGGCAGACCTACACAGATAAACCGTCTAGACCATCACAGTGGTTCTCAACCTGAGTAGCTGTGACACCACAAGATGACTGGTCTCCTAGCAATTAAAGTGTAACATTCAGCCAGTGTTTACTTCTCTATGAAATTTATCCAGTTAAAGCAAGATATGGGCTGCTTACTTAAACAGTAACTTAAAAAAATGAGATACTGCAAAATCTATTCCTAAAGAGTCTTAAATAAACACATCACATAAATAAATCCATTTCGTTTCTGAAATAAAAGTGATTTCTCTCCCTTCTACACACATACTCTTAGCGCCAGTATTGTTCCCAAGCCACACTTCGGTCTGCTCGCCTGTGTGCAGTAAAGCCAATCTACTTACACCCGGTTGTGGTGAAGGTAAGTGTAGCCTTTATTGCAGGTGCCAAGCAAGGAGTCCAGGCAGCTAGTGCTCAAAAGGCCTGAACTCCCTGCAGGCTTTCAGGGAAAGGTTTTTAAAGACAGGGTGAAGGGGGTGGGTTGTGGGTTGCATGATCAGCTCATAGACATTCTTCTGATTGGTTGGTGGTGAGGTCATTGTGAGTCAGTGTCATCAACCTTCTGGTTCCAACCAGTCTGCAGTCTGTGTGCTTGTGGGCAGCATGAAGTTAACTTCTCCCACCTGGTGGGGGTTTCAGTATCTGCAAAACAGCTCAAAGGGCATGGCTCAGAATATGATCTATAGCCCTGGAGGAGGAACTAAAGGTCCTTCACTTTGTTTAATGGCTGAACTATTATTATTTCTGTTTTGCTTCACTGTTTTCCTCTCTTTCTGCATATTCTGACTTCTCTAAATTTGCTCTTTGGAACTAGGGGGAAGTCTAGGAGGGTAAAGTTTTTCTACAGACAAGGGCAGGCAGAGGACATTGTGGGGAGTGTCTGTTCCAGGAAGCCTCCATAGTTACAATGCCCCCCTTTTTTTTGATACCCCTCAGACTTGAGGGACAGGTAGAGAAAAAGAAAGGGAATAAAGTTTTCGATAGAGAGGGTAATTATAAACATGGCAGAAGAACTCAGTTTTAGTTTCCATTTCTGTTTCAATTTTCCTGAACTCTTTGAGGGAATGGGGCAACAACCACTTTGGCTACCACCTAATGAAATGGAGCATAGACCTGCCTAATTTGGGAATGGACACAGAGCTGGAAATACTGCTGAGTTTCAAGTTTAGCATCAATATTTTGTAGTATGAAAACATTACTTCTCTCTTTGATTGTTTTGTTACAGCACCTGGACACACATTTGAAAATTAGCCAACATATGACAATGAGGATAATGATCAAAAAGAGTCCTCTAATTTTAGATGCAACCAGAAAAAATAAGTTTTGGAGTGTTTCCTCTTTAACTATATTCAGTAACCAAGTAAGCTTTTAAATTATTCTATATTTGGGTTTTTCATTTTTCCAGGGTTTTAATACATAATAGGAGCTATTGGCCACTAGTATCTCTCTCTGTGTCACTCTCTCTCTCTTTTCTTTTTTTGCCAAAATGTAATTTAAAGCAATTTTATTAGCTCATAGTATTCTGGCTGAATAATCTAGCGCCTTTTGCTGGGAGGCTCTATCTTGAGTTGGCTCATTTGCCACTACTATTTCTAAAGTAGGAGATGGGTTTCACAGTTATGAAGAGACCTTGAGACCAGAAGGTTGCAGCTGGCAGCTGCTAACAGATACTGTTTTGAGAAAGGCTGGTAGTGTCCTTACATTTGATAAAGTTTAGGAAACTCAGGTTCTCAGTAGTATAAGAACATGTCTGAACTCACGTCAACAGTGGGCACCCAGCTCCATTTTGGAGGCTTGAACCACAGTTACTCCATTCTGATTTTTAAGTGTATCTTTCATTAATGGCTAAAGCCAATGCACAGTGCATGTTTTATAGGCCACAAACAGGATATTTCAGTTAGCTTAAATTTCATATTAAATCATGTATAAGCCAGAGTCACATTACCTGAATATGTGAACATTTCCTCCATCATTTCCCCCTTTTGATTGCAAATCTTTCAGTAAAAAGCATTGATGATCAAAATATCTGTCCGTCGTTGCTGGGTTGTTTGAGCTGCCTGCCCCAGGTCCAGATCATTTCCCTTGGTGCTAGGCCTCCTTCATATTGGCCTAGTTATCCACATTGGGGGAAAACTAATCAGATATCACAAACGTGTTCAGAAATGTGTTAATGGGGAAACATTTTATAGGGTATACATTTTATCAATCATACCCAGTTGTCACATAAGCACTGTACCCGTGCTTCCAGCAATAAATTTAAAGCAAGCAGTGTTACACATCATGAGCAGTTATACTCTGTGAAAACTCCATTAGAGAATTATTTTCCTGTTTTAAACACTGAGGGTAACAAAATTATAGTAGAACAATAACTTTCAAAGTTGATAGGGAGACAAATATTTGGTAAACAGTACAGTTGAATTCATAGGATGGGTCTTACAGGCCTGGCCCAGTTTCTTGTGTCAGCTGCCTACCATTGCTGTTGTCTTCTTCTCATGGTATGAATGTTGTTGGGAGTCAGCAGTCCTTTCTATTGACCAGTCCAATGCAAAGGCCCTTCTTAAGTGGGAAATATGAATTTAAGGGTTAATTCCCTTGTTTCTTTGTGCATGAGGTACTTAAGAATACTCAATAGGGGTTATTTCAGCTAGGTTGGAGATAGTCCTTTAAATTATGCTTTTTTTAGTATGTGGGGTGTGTGATCAGCTCGTGGACATTCTTCTGATTGGCTGGTGGTGAGGTAATTGGGAGTCGGCATCATCAACCTTCTGGTTCTAACTGGTCTGGGGTCTACGTGCTTGTGGGCAGCATGAAGTTAACTTCTCCCACCTGGTGGAGGTTTCAGTACCTGCAAAACAGCTCACAGGACATGGGTCAGAACATTATCTATAGCCCTGGAGGAGGAACTAAATGTCATTCACTTTGTATAATGGCTAAGCTATTATTATTTCTGTCTTGCTTTACTGTTTTCCTTTGTTTCCATATTATTCTCACTTCTCTGATTAAATTTGCTCTTTGGAACTTGGGGAAGGTCTAGGAGGTGAAAGTTTTCTAGAGGCAAGAGGCAGGCAGGGGACACTGAGGGGCAGGGGGAGGGTTGTCTGTTCCAGGAAGACCCCATAGGGTTCCGCTTGGTTAGAGTAGCATATGGCCTGGTAAATGGACGATGCAAAAAATGAGTAAAGCAAAACAAATGATAAATAGCTCTGTCAGTTTGGAACTGAAATATGTGCAGAACTTGTATACAAAAGAAGCATAGCCATGAAGACAGAAATCAGGTTAATTGCTGCCAGGACCTGGAAGAGGAGCGATTGGGAGTACTATTTAAAGGGCATATACTATTTATAGGGTGATGAAAATGTTTGAGAACTAGAGAGGTGATGGGTGCACAACATTCGGAAGATACTATATGTCATTGAATTGTATACTTCAAAATAGTTATTTTTATATTGTGTTTTTTAATTCAGTTTTTAAAGTTGAGTTGGATCTGTTATCACTGATTTCACAATATAAAGTTATTAATCTGTATATTCTATATAAGTAGTCTATACATTAAACAATATTAAAAACATTTTCATATTAGTGTAATAAACATGATTTTATTTAGCATGTCTGTAAATGTCTGATACATACTCATGAAGTATAAGATTTTAAGAGAAAGTAGTAGGTTTACCATGAAGGAGATCCTAAACAGTGGGAGATAACAAATAAAAAGAGTGTTATAAGTAGAGTAAATTTGTATATGTGTCTAAGAGGAAAATTACTTTTGCTGCAAGAGCCAAAGGATTTTTATTAAAAGATTATGTGGGGGGAATCGGGAAGATGGTAGAAGAGTAAGACGCGGAGATCACCTTCCTCCCCACAGATACATCAGAAATACATCTACACGTGCAACAACTCCTACAGAACACCTACTGAACGCTGGCAGAAGACCTCAGGCCTCCCAAAAGGCAAGAAACTCCCTGTGTAACTGGGTAGGGCAAAACAAAAAAGAAAAAACAGAGACAAAAGAATAGGGACGGGACCTGCACCAGTGGGAGGGAGCTGTGAAGGAGGAATGTTTCCCACACTAGGAAGCCCCCTCACGGGCGGAGATGGCGGGTGGCGGAGCGGGGAAGCTTTGGAGCTGCGGAGGAGAGTACAGCAACAGGGGTGCAGAGGGCAAAGCGGAGAGATTCCCGCACAGAGGATCAGTGCCGACCAGCACTCACCAGCCCGAGAGGCTTGTCTGCTCACCCGCAGGGGTGGGCGGGGGCTGCGAGCTGAGGCTCAGGCTTCAGTCGGAGCGCAGGGAGAGGACTGGGGTTGGCGGGTGAACACACCCTGAAGGGGCTAGTGCTCCACGACTAGCCGGGAGGGAATCTGGGAAAACGTCTGGACCTGTGGAAGAGGCAAGAGACTTTTTCTTCCCTCTTTGTTTCCTGGTGTGCGAGGAGAGGGGATTAACAATGCCCCTTAAAGGAGCTCCAGAGACGGGCGCGAGCCTCGGCTAAAAGCACGGACCACAGAGATGGGCATGAGATGCTAAGACTGCTGCTGCTGCCACCAAGAAGCCTGTGTGTGAGCACAGGTCACTCGCCACACCTCCCCTCCCGGGAGCCTGTGCAGCCCGCCACTGACAGCGTGCCGGGATCCAGGGACAACTTCCCCGGGAGAACACACGGCGCACCTCAGGCTGGTGCAACGTTCCACCGTTCCACCGGCCTCTACCGCCGCAGGCTCGCCCCACACTCCGCGACCCTCCCTCCCCCAGGCCTGAGTGAGCCAGAGCCCCCAAAGCAGCTGCTACTTTAACCCCGTCCTGTCTGAGCAAAAAACAGACGCCCTCCAGCGACCTACATGCAGAGGCGGGGCCAAATCCAAAGCTGAGCCCCTGGGAGCTGTGCGAACAAAGAAGAGAAAGGGAAATCTCTCCCAGCAGCCTCAGGAGCAGCGGATTAAAGCTCCACAATGAACTTGATATACCCTGCATCTGAGCAATACCTGAATAGACAATGAATCATCCCAAAGGAGGTGGACTTTGAGAGCAAGATTGATGATTTTTCCCCCTTTCCCTGTTTTTGTGAGTGTGTATGTGTATGCTTCTGTGTGAGATTTTGTCTGTATACCTTTGCTTTCACCATTTGTCCTAAGGCTCTATCCGTCCATTTTTTTCTTTAAAAAATTTTTTTTCTTAATAATTATTTTTTATTTTAATACCTTTATTATATTTTATCTTTTCAATTTTATCCTTCCTTCCTTTCTTTCTTACTCTCTTTTTTCTTCCTTCCTTCTCTCTCTCTTTCTTATTTTCTTTCTTATTTTCTTCCTTCCTTCCTTCCTTCCTTTCTTTCTTTTTCTATTTTTCTTTCTTTCTTTCTTTCTTTCTTTCTTTCTTTCTTTCTTTCTTTCTTTCTTCCTTCCTTTCTTTCTTTCTTTCTTTCTTTCTTTCTTTTTCTTTCTTTCTTTCCTTCCTTTCTTCTCCCTTTTATTCTGAGCTGTGTGGATGAAAGGCTCTTGGTGCTGCAGCCAGGAGTGCTGTGCATCTGAGGTGGGAGCACCAACTTTAGGACACTGGTCCAAAAGAGACCTCACAGGTCCACATAATATCAAATGGCAAAGATCTCCCAGAGATCTCCATCTCAACATCAGCACCCAGCTCCACTCAACGACCAGCAAGCTACACTGCTGGACACCCTATGCCAAACAACTAGCAAGACAGGAACACAACCCCACCCATTAGCAGAGAGGCTGCCTAAAATCATAATAGTCCCAGACACCCCAAACCGCACCACCAGACGTGGACCTGCCCACCAGAAAGACAAGATTCATCCTCATCCACCAGAACACAGGCACTAGTCCCCTCCACCAGGAAGCCTTCACAACCCACGGAACCAACTGTAGCCACTGGGGACAGACACAAAAAACAACAGGAACTACAAACCTGCAGCCTGCAAAACGGAGACCCCAAACACAGTAAGATAAGCAAAATAAGACAGATAAACACACAGCAGATGAAGGAGCAAGATAAGAACCCACCAGACCTAACAAATGAAGAGGAAATAGGCAGTCTACCTGAAAAAGAATTCAGAATAATGATAATAAAGATGATCCAAAATCTTGGAAATAGAATAGAGAAAATGCAAGAAACATTTCACAAGAACCTAGAGGAACTAGAGATGAAACAAGCAGTGATGAACAACACAATAAATGAAATTAAAAATACTCTAGATGGGATCAATAGCAGAATAACTGAGGCAGAAGACTGGATAAGTGACCTGAAAGATAAAATAGTGGAATTCACTACTGTGGAGCAGAATAAAGAAAAAAATGAAAAGAACTGGGACGGTCTCAGAAACTTCTGGGAAAACACTAAATGCACCAACATTCTAATTACAGGGGTTCCAGAAGAAGAAGAGAAACAGAAAGGGTCTGAGGAAATATTTGAAGAGATTATAGTTGAAAACTTCCCTACTATGGAAAAGGAAATAATTATTCAAGTCCAGGAAGCACAGAGAGTCCCATATAGGATAAATCCAAGGAGAAATATGCCAAGACACATATTAATCAAACTGTCAAAAATTAAATACAAAGAAAACATATTAAAAGCAGCAAGGGAATAACAACAAATAACACACAAGGGAATCCCCATAAAGTTAACAGGTGATCTTCCAGCAGAATCTCTGCAAGCCAGAAGGGACAGGCAGGACATATTTAAAGTGATGAAGGAGAAAAAACTACAACCAAGGTTACTCTACCAGCAAGAATCTCATTCATATTTGATGGAGAAATCAAAAACTTTACAGACAAGCAAAAGCTGAGAGAGTTCAGCGCCACCAAACCAGCTTCACAACAAATGTTAAAGGATCTTCTCAAGTCAAGAAACACAAGAGAAGGAAAAGACCTACAATAACAAACCCAAAACAAGTAAGAGAATGGGAATAGGAACATACATATTGATAATAACCTTAAATGTAAATGGATTAAATGCTCCCACCAAAAGACACAGACTGGCTGAATGGATATAAAAACAAGACCCATATATAAGCTGTTTACAGGAGACACACTTCAGACATCAAGACACATACAGACTGAAAGTGAGGGGATGGAAAAAGATATTCCATGCAAATGGAAACCAAAAGAAAGCTGGAGTAGCAATTGTCATAACAGACAAAATAAGCTTTAAAATAAAGACTATTAGAAGAGACAAAGAAGGACACTACATAATGATCAAGGAATTGGTCCAAGAAGAAAATATAACAATTGTAAATATTTATGCACCCAAAATAAGAGCACCTCAATACATAAGGTGATTACTAACAGCCATAAAAGGGGAAATTGCCAGTAACACATTCATAGTAGGGGACTTTAACACCCCACTTTCACCAATGGACAGATCATCCAAAATGAAAATGAATAAGGAAACACAAGCTTTAAATGATACATTCAACAAGAGGGACTTAATTGATATTTATAGGACAGTCCATCCAAAAACAACAGAATACACACTTTTCTCAAGTGCTCATGGAACATTCTCCAGGATAGATCATATCTTGGGTCACAAATCAAGCTTCAGTAAATTTAAGAGAATTGAAATTGTATCAAGTATCTTTTCCGACCACAACGCTATGAGACTAGATATCAATTACAGGAAAAGATCTGTAAAAAAATACAAACCCATGGAGGCTAAAGAATACACTACTCAATAACGAAGTGATCACTGAAGAAATCAAAGAGGAAATCAAAAAATACCTAGAAACAAATGACAATGGAGACACAATGACCCATAACCCATGGGATGCAGCAAAAGCAGTTCTAAGAGGGAAGTTTATAGCAATATAAGCCCACCTTAAGAAGCAGGAAATATCTCAAATAAACAACCTAACCTTGCACCTAAAGCAATTATAGAAAGAAGGATAAGAAAACCCCCAAAGTTAGCAGAAGGAAAGAAATCATAACAATCAGATCAAAATAAATGAAAAAGAAATGAAGGAAACAATAGCAAAGTTCAATAAAACTAAAAGCTGGTTCTTTGAGAAGATAAACAAAATTGATAAACCGGTAGCCAGAGTCATCAAGAAGAAAAAGGAGAAGACTCAAATCAATACAATTAGAAATGAAAAAGGGGAAGTAACAACTGACACTGCAGAAATACAAAAGATCATGAGAGATTACTACAAGCAACTCTATGCCAATACAATGGACAACCTGGAAGAAATGGACAAATACTTAGAAATGCACAACGTGCCAAGACTGAATCAGGAAGAAATAGAAAATATGAACAGACCAATCACAAGCACTGAAAGTGAAACTGTGATTAAAAATCTTCCAACAAACAAAAGTCCAGGACCGGATGGCTTCACAGACTAATTCTTTCAAATATTTAGAGAAGAGCTAAGACCTATCCTTCTCAGACTTTCCCAAAATATAGCAGAGGGAGGAACACTCCCATTCTCATTCTATGAGGTCACCATCACCTTGATGCCAAAACCAGAAAAGGATGTCACCAAGAAAGATATCACTGATAAACATAGATGCAAAAATGTTCAAGAAAGTACTAGCAAACAGAACGCAACAGCACATTAAAAGGATCATACACCATGATCAAGTGGGATTTATTCCAGGAATGCAAGCATTCTTTAATATACGCAACTCAATCAATGTGATACAGCATATTAACAAATTGAAGTAGAAAAACCATATGAAAAGAAAAACCATCATCTTAATAGACGCAGAGAAAGCTTTTGACAAAATTCAACACCGATTTATGATAAAAATCCTCCAGAAAGTAGGCATAGAGGGAACTTTCCTCAACATATTACAGGCCATATATGACAAACTCACAGCCAACATCAGTGGTGAAAAAATGAAAGGATTTCCACTAAGATCAGGAAAAAGACAAGGTTGCCCACTCTCACCACTCTTATTCAATATAGTTTTGGAAGTTTTTACCACAGCAATCAGAGAAGAAAAAGAAATAAAAGGAATCCAAATTGGAAAAGAAGAAATTAAGCTCTCACTGTTTGCAGATGACATGATACAATACATAGAGAATCCTAAAGATGCTATCAGATAACTACTAGAGCTACTCAATGAATTTGGTAAAGTAGCAGGATACAAAATTAATGCACAGAAATCTCTAGCATTCCTATACACTAATGGTGAAAAATCTGAAAGTGAAATCAAGAAAAAACTCCCATTTACCATTGCAACAAAAAGAATAAAATATATAGGATAAACCTACCTAAGGGGACAATAGACCTGTATGCAGAAAACTATAGAACACTGATGAAAGAAATTAAAAATGATACAAATAGATGGAGAGATATACCATGTTCTTGGATTGGAAGAACCAACATTGTGAAAATGACTATTACCCAAACAATCTGCAGATTCAATACAATCCCTATCAAACTACCAGTGGCATTTTTCACAGAACTAGAGCAAAAATTTCACAATTTGTATGGAAACACCAAAGACCCCCGAATACCCAAAGCAATCTTGAGAAAGAAAAACGGAGGTGGAGGAATGAGGCTCCCTGACTTCAGACTATACTACAAAGCTACAGTAATCAAGACAGTGTGGTACTGGCACAAAAACAGAAAGATAAATCAATGGACCGGATAGAAAGCCCAGACATAAATCCACGCACATACGGTCACCTTATCTTTGATAAAGGAGGCAGGAATGTACAGTGGAGAAAGGACAGCCTGTTCAATAAGTGGTGCTGGGAAAACTGCACAGGTACAGGTAAAAGTATGAGATTAGATCACTCCCTAATACCATACACAAAAATAAGCTCAAAGTGGATTAAAAACCTAAATATAAGGCCAGAAACTATCAAAATCTTAGAGGAAAACGTAGGCAGAACACTCTATGACAAATCACAACAAGTTCCGTTTTGACCCACCTCCTAAAGAAATGGAAATAAAAATAAACAAATGGTACCTAATGAAACTTCAAAGTCTTTTGCACAGCAAAGGAAACCAGAAAGAAGACCAAAAGACAACACTCAGAATGGAAGAAATATTTTCAAATGAAGCAACTGACAAAGGATTAATCTCCAAAATTTACAAGCAGTTCATGCAGCTCAAGAAGAACAAAACAAACAACCCAACCCCAAAATGGGCAGAAGACCTAAATAGACATTTCTCCAAGGAAGTTATACAGACTGCCAACAAACACATGAAAAAAGGCTCAACATCATTAATCATTAGAGAAATGCAAATCAAAACTACAATGAGATATCATCTCACACCGGTCAGAATGGCTATCATCAAAAAATCTAGAAACAATAAATGCTGAAAGGGAACACTCTTGCACTGCTGGTTGGAATGTGAATTGGTACAGCCACTATGGAGAACACTATGGAGGTTCCTTAAAAACTACAAATAGAGCTACCATATGACCCAGCCATCCCACTACTGGGCATATACCCTGAGAAAACCATAATTCAAAAAGAGTCATGTACCAAAATGTTCATTGCAGCTCTATTTACTATAGCCTGCAGATGGAAACAACCAAAGTGTCCATCATCTGATGACTAGATAAAGAAGATGTGGCAGATATATACAATGGAATATTACTCAGCCATAAAAAGAAACGAAATTGAGCTATTTGTAATGAGTGCATAGAAGACCTAGAGTCTGTCTTACAGAGTGAAGTCAGAAAGAGAAAGGCAAATACCGTATGCTATCACATATATTGGAAATGAAGAAAAAAAAATGTCATGAAGAACCTAGTGGTAAGACAGGAATAAAGACACAGACCTACTGGAGAATGTACTTGAGGATATGGGGAGGGTGAAGTGTAAGCTGTGACAAAGTAAGAGAGTGGCATGGACATATATACAGTACCAAACGTAAAATAGATAACTAGTGGGAAGCAGCTGCATAGCACAGCGAGACCATCTTGGTGCTTTGTGACCACCTAGAAGGGTGGGATAGTGTGGGTGAGAGGGAGGGAGATGCAAGAGGGAAGAGATATTGTAACATATGTATATGTATAACTGATTCACTTTGTTATAAAGCAGAAACTAACACACCATTGTAAAGCAATAATACTCCAATAAAATGTAAAAACAAAAAGTAAATAAAAAATAATAATAATGTTGTACACTTTAAACTTATACAGTGCAGTTTGTCAATTATGTCTCAGTAAAACTGGGAGAAAAAACTATGAAACATTTAAGAGAATTTTGTGACCACTGGTATAAGATTGATTTATCGCTATTAGATTTACAAGAGTTATGTAAGTACTTATAAAATTTCACTGCCAAGATGTTAGATATATTACATTTGTAACTGTAGTTTAAGATATCTAAGAAAATTTAATTAATGGAGTATGCAAGTGATGTTAAATATTCAAGAAGGATATAGTCTGTTATGCTTATGAATTAATTAAATCATAAAGAATAAGTGAAAGTGATTGTCCATATTTTTATGCAAAGATTTATAAATAGACTAACAAGATTTATAAATTGAGCTTTTTAAATGCTTAAGAAATACAAGTTTCCCATTTTAATGTCTTTACCTATTAATAAACAAATTAGTCATGTCAAAAAAAAAAAAAAGATTATGTGGAGGGGATTCCCGGGTGGCGCAGTGGTTGAGAGTCAGCCTGCCGATGCAGGGGACACGGTTCGTGCCCCGGTCTTGAAAATCCCACATGTGGCGCAGGGGCTGGGTCCGTGAACCATGGCCTTGAGCCTGTGCGTCCGGACCCTGTGCTCCACAACGGGAGAGGCCACAACAGTGAGAGGCCCATGTACCAAAAAACAAAAAAAACAAAAAAAAATTATGTGGAATAATATTTTGTCCAACAACATAGGGGTATCATTATAAAGCAGGATTTCTGTGAAACAATCTTAGTTTTGAGTAAAAAGTTTCTTCTTTTTTGAAAAATAAAAACACTCCATTATCAGTAAGAATTTCTTTTTATTCATGGCTGAAAGAATTATTATAATAACATTGTGACTATTTGACTACTTTGGCTTTGGTAAGTGTTTAATATGTGCACAAAAAGTTAGTAATGACTTTTATATTTATTATATTTTAAGAGTAGTTTTTCAAACCTAGAAAGAGTGCCATTATTAGGAATATGTCTTTGTGTAATATAGTTTTAAATTCAGAATTTTGTGTATTTAGAGTAATAAAATTTCACATCATTAAACATTTTGTGAAGATAAAACAGATACTCCAATGAAATACAGGTTCATGAATTTTGACAATTACTTCATTCAAACTTTTTTTGCAGAATTGTAAAGATTTTTTATTCACTGTTCAGGGAATTTCCTTAATTTTCAGGCCATTTTCTTAATTTTCTACATACAGCTTTTGTGGAGGACTAGTGATTACTTAGGACTGCAAACAATGGCAGGTACATGTGTAGAAAACAGCGAGTTAATGGGAGGAACAGAAAGAAATTACTTAAATGTAAAAATGTCTCATCAAAATTGTGGCTGAGAATTTTGGGAAGCTAGAATGGGTGGATCATGTAGGAAAGAAGGTGGCTTTATGGACTTCAGGGGAAGATGGCCTAATTCAGTTGTCTCCTGGCTCCAAATTACAAACTTTACCTTGAGTCATAATGATAGGAGAAAATGAACAGTTTTATCTTGAAAACATGACTGTAATATGTTGTATCTACTTAACTATATAAAGAGTAAAATTTCTTCCTGTCTTTGCAATCTCTAGCAGACAGTGTGTGACGCATATCACATTCCGTCTAATCAATCAGTTTTATTATTCCATAATAAAACTGTTTTCTTTCCTTTCTCTCTTTATGAGAAGGTTTTCTAGATTGGATGGAGATGTTGTTTTTATCATGTTTCTCCAATATGTGTAAATTTTAACCTTCGGACAGAATGTGGATGAGAAGGGGAAACCACAGGGGAGATGGTAAGTTAGCAAGCTGAAAATAGGAGACCAGAATGGTGGTGCTTAAGGGAGATGAGTGAAGTCCCCCATTTCAATAAAAGTCCTAGGAAGTTTCCGGTTGAGAGTAAAATCACATTTACCATGTTCCAAAAACATGGAGCAGCAAATAAACAAGGTGTATCTTCCTGTAAACATGCAAGAGCAGCTCCTTTACTTTTCTTGGGTCAGCTACTTCTACCTCTCCCATTCTCTCTCTACCTAAACCCAGATATTTCACTGTACTTGAGTCTGGCATAAATCTGGTGACCTAAGGGATTGCTTTTTGGAAGCTTGAGACCTCAATTCTGATTTCAAGAGAAGTAAGAAGGCTAGTGAGCAGTGGAGTTGGAGAAAGGTGAAGTGTTAATTTATTACAAATTTCAGAGTTAAATATCAAGCTAAGTCTCAATCAAAGCAGGAAGTGAACCATATTCTGAATTATTCAGATGTACTAAGGCATGGGCTATATCGGTGTAAACAAGTACTATTACCATGTATATCTGAAGTCCATTGCTCTGTGACTTGACTTCTCTTTAGTATTCCACCGTAAATTTTTGACTAATGATAACCCACTTCTAACCTCCAAGGCTCTTCCGTATGTAGATGTTTTCATGAATGTTTTCCAAAAATAAACTTTAGAGGCTAGCCTATGTGTTCTGAGGATAATGGAGTGGGTGGACTAGACAGAAAGGTATAATCTACATTAACATTACTTTGATTTATGGATGGCTTGGGAGAAAAAGTGTTTCATTTCTTTTTTTTCCCATAAGTTTATTTATTTATGGCTGTGTTAGGTCTTTGTTGCTGCACGCGGGCTTTTTTCTTGTTTCTAGTTGTGATGAGCAGGGGCTACTCTTCGTTGTGGTGTGTGGTCTTCTCATTGTGCTGCCTTCTCTTGTTGCAGAGCACGGGCTCTAGGCACCTGGGCTTCAGTGGTTGTGGCACACAGGCTCAGTGGTTGTAGCACATGGGCTTAGTTGCTCCGTGGCACGTGGGATCTTCCTGGACCAGGTCCCCTGCATTGGCAGGCAGATTCTTAACCACTGCGCCACCAGGGAAGTCCCTTCATTTCTTATCATACTGATTTCTCTCTTCTCTGAAGCTCAGAAAGACTTTTGTATAATGATTTGTGGCTTACATTGTGTTCTTCATCTACTTTAATAGTGTCTATCTCTCCCTCTCTCAATCCAATCTTCTCTGTTCTCTTCTCTCTTTCCGTACTGGATTTTTTTTTTTCCTTTTCTGTTTTTCGTATTCACTTAGTCACTAGGTATTTAATAGACATTTTAAAAAGTTATTTTAAACAAGATTCTCCTTTTGCTAACATGTATCCTTAGCTTGCATTACTTGGAAAGAATGTTTTTGTGATATTTTTGGGTGAGTAGCTACATCATCTGCAAATGACTACTGTTTCCATATTTATACTACTTTGTAGGTAGATGTGGATGTTTCATTTGTCTTCTCTCTTCTCTACTTGTAGCTACAGTGTACTTTCAGTCTCATCCCTTTAGGAGATACATTATTTTCTCTCTTTTGTGATAGTATAGTTGATTAGTTCAGATGTTACCTTTCTGATCTATTTGTTGCAAAGATACATTCCATTTGTATTTCTTGTAGATCAGCCTGGCTAGCAAGCAATTATCTCCATCCTTTTGTTTATCTGGGCATGTCTATCTAATCAGTCCAAGAGGCAAATATTGTTGTTCACAATTATTGTTTCTCCTCAGAATTTCTCAGCCACTAGTTTTAGCAGACTTTGATGATGCTGCTCCGGATCTATATTTCATCAAAATTGCTAAAAGCTAATATGTTAATTCTGATACTCATCTATTAGTTGGAATTTTTATGTTTTAGAAAAAGAACTTTCTTTCATTTACTTTTTGATCACCCTGTTTATTTTTATAAATTGTTGAGAGACTTCTTATTACTATTGTTTTTATTGATGGAGGGGACTAGGCAATGTTTAGCTTCCTTCTTTTTGCGATCTGTATTTTCTAAGTGTTTCAGAGTAAAAGTTTATAACTCTGTTGTAATGCAAACATCAATCAATAAATTTTAAAGGAACAAGGTGCACCCTTCTGTTTTTTCTTTGTCAGCAGACATCTCAAAACTAAGATGTTTCTTTTTTTTTTTTTTTTAGATTCCATATATATGTGTTAGCATATGGTATTTGTCTTTCTCTTTCTGACTTACTTCACTCTGTATGACAGACTCTGGGTCCATCCACCTCACTACAAATAATTCAATTCCGTTTCTTTTTATGGCTGAGTAATGTTCCATTGTATATATGTGCCACATCTTCTTTATCCATTCATCTGCTGATGGACACTTAGGTTGCTCCCATGTCCTGGCTATTGTAAATAGAGATGCAATGAACATTTTGGTACATGACTCTTTTTGAATTATGCTTTTCTCAGGGTCTATGCCCAGTAGTGGGAGGGAGGGAGATGCAAGAGGGAAGAGATATTGGAACATATGTATATGTATAACTGATGCACTTTGTTATAAAGCAGAAACCAACACACCATTGTAAAGCAATTATACTCCAATAAAGATGTTAAAAAATTAAGATAAAATAAAATGTTATCTCTTAAAAAAAAAACACCTAACACGTTTACACTTATGTTTTATTTTTCTCCCCACATGCTGCTTCGAAAAACATTCTTTCAACCTTCACCAATGAGATACCCAGTGTCAGTTAAGGCAATTCCTTCTCCCTCATCCCACTGCCAGATACTATTAATCAGTCAGTCCCATCCATTCTGTTTGACAAAGAGATGAAGAGATGGTGATGATGGTGATGGTGATGTCACTACGTCCCCAAAACTTCTACATGCCGTTGGTGTATTGTTTATTTACACCACTTTCTCAGGTTTTTTCAGGTAGGTTCTCATATCATAGTAATTTTATAGGTGTGGAGACCATAGCTTCGTGAGGTTAAGTAACCCAAAGAAGTGACAAAGCCATTCTAATCCAGAAGATTGCACTTTTTACCAGAGCTGATTTGGGAGCATCAGTTGATCTCTTTTATTAGTAATTGACATCCTTTATTCTCAGGGGTTTTTTTTGCTCTGAAATCTACTTAGCTATTAATATAACCACCCAGCTCTTTAATGACTAGGACTAGGAGGACATGCTTTGCCTTCTATGCCTTTATTATTAACCCGTGTTTCTTTTCTTACTTAATCCTTACTAATTATCCATGTTTTTATATGCATTGTATGCTTCTTGCAGGCAGTATATATTTTGATTTAAAAAAATCCAATCCAAAAAGTTCTGCCTTTTTATCAGGGCATTTAGACCATTTACACTTAATGTGCTTATTCATATAATTTTCTGTTTTCTCCTTTTGTTGTTTTTCCCATTTTCCTCATAATCTCTCTTCTTTTAAAATGAAGCAAGTATGTTTCGTTCCATTTATTCTCTTTTTGTCTTTTATTAGCTGTAACTCTGTGTTTAATTATGCTAGCTCTTGCTTTGAGGTTTGTAGTATACATCTTTAACGTATCAGAATCTCCCTTCAGGAGGTATTTTATATTTTCATATACTATATAAAAAGCTTAAAATTGTATATTTAGAAAAGAAAGGGACTGAGAAAATATTTGAAGAGATTATAGTTGAAAACTTCCCTAATGTGGGAAAGGAAATAGTTAATGAAGTCCAGGAAGCACACAGAGTCCCATACAGGATAAATCCAAGGAGAAATACGCCAAGACACATATTAATCAAACTGTCAAAAATTAAATACAAAGAAAGCATATTAAAAGCAACAAGGGAAAAACAACAAATAACACACAAGGGAATCCCCACAAGGTTAACAGCTTATCTCTCAGCAGAAACTCTGCAAGCCAGAAGGGAGTGGCAGGACATACTGAAAGTGATGAAGGAGAAAAGCCTGCAAACCAAGATTACTCTACCCAGCAAGGATCTCATTCAGATTTGATGGAGAAATTAAAACCTTTACAGACAAGCAAAAGCTGAGAGAGTTCAGCACCACCAAACCAGCTTTACAACAAATGCTAAAGGCACTTCTCTAGGCAAGAAACCCAAGAGAAGGAAAAGACTTATAATAACACACCCAAAACAATTAAGAAAATGGGAACAGGAACATACGTATCGATAAAACCTTAAATGTAAATGGACTAAATGGTCCCACCAAAAGACACAGATTGGCTGAATGGATACAAAAACAAGACCCATATATATGCTGTCTACAAGAGACCCACTTCAGACCTAGAGACACATACAGACTGAAAGTAAGGGGATGGAAAAGATATTCCATGCAAATGGAAACCAAAAGAAAGCTGGAGTAGCGATTCTCATATCAGACAAAATAGACTTTAAAATAAAGACTATTAGAAGAGACAAAGAAGAACACTGCATAATGATCAAGGGATCGATCCAAGAAGAAGATATAACAATTGTAAATATTTATGCACCCAACATAGGAGCACCTCAATACATAAGGCAAGTACTAAGAGCCATAAAAGGGGAAATCGCCAGTAACACATTCATAGTAGGGGTCTTTAACACCCCACTTTCACCAATGGACAGATCATCCAAAATGAAAATAAATAAGGAAACACAAGGTTTAAATGATACATTAAACAAGAGGGACTTAATTGATATTTATTGGACACTCCATCCAAAAACAACAGAATACACATTTTTGTCAAGTGCTCATGGAGCATTCTCTATGATAGATCATATCTTGGGTCACAAATCAAGCTTTGATCAATTTAAGATAATTGAAATTGTATCAAGTATCTTTTCTGAACACAACTCAATGGGACTAGATATCAATTACAGGAAAATATCTGTAAAAAATACAAACACATGGAGGTTAAACAATACACTACTTAATAACAAAGTGATCTCTAAAGAAATCAAAGAGGAAATCAAAAAATACCTAGACACAAATGACAATGGAGACACAACGACCCAAAACCTATGGGATGCAGCAAAAGCAGTTCTAAGAGGGAAGTTTATAGCAATACAAGCCCATCTTAAGAAGCAGGAAACATCTTGAATAAACAACCTAACCTTGCACCTAAAGCAATTAGAGAAAGAAGAACAAAAAACCCCCAAAGTTAGCAGTAGGAAGGAAATCATAAAAATCAGATGAGAAATAAATGAAAAAGAAATGAAGGCAACAATAGCAAAGATCAATAAAACTAAAAGCTGGTTCTTTCAGAAGATAAACAAAATAGATAAACCATTAGCCAGACTCATCAAGAAAATAAGGGAGAAGACCGAAATAAATAGAAATGTAAAAGGAAAATGACAACTGACACTGCAGAAATAAAAAAGATCGTGAGAGATTACTACAAGCAACTCTATGCCAGTAAAATGGACAACCTGGAAGAAATGGACAAATTCTTAGAAATGCACAAAGTGCCAAGACTGAGTCAGGAAGAAATAGAAAATATGAACAGATGAATCACAAGCACTGAAATTGAAACTGTGATTAAAAATCTTCCAACAAACAAAAGCCCAAGACCAGATGGCTTCACAGGCGAATTCTATCAAAGATTTAGAGAAGAGCTAACATCTATCCTTCTCAAACTCTTCCAAAATATAGCAGAGGGAGGAACACTCCCAAATTCATTCTATGAGGCCACCATCACCTTGATGCCAAAACCAGACAATGATGTCACAAAGAAAGAAGACTACAGGCCAATATCACTGATGAACATAGATGCAAAAATCCTCAATCAAATACTGGCAAACAGAATGCAACAGCACATTAAAAGGATCATACACCATGATCAAGTGGTGTTTATTCCAGGAATGCAAGGATTCCTCAATATACGCAAATCTATTAATGTGATAAACCATATTAAAAAATTGAAAGAGAAAAACCATATGATCATCTCAATAGATGCAGAGAAAGCTTTTGACAAAATTCAACACGGATTTCTGATAAAAACCCTGCAGAAAGTAGACATAGAGGGAACTTCCCTCAACATAATAAAGACCATATATGACAAGCCCACAGCCAACATCATCCTCAATGGTGAAAAACCGAAAGCCTTTCCACTAAGATCAGGAACAAGACAAGGTTGCCCACTCTCACCACTCTTATTCAACATAGTTTTGGATGTTTTAGCCACAGCAATCAGAGAAGAAAAGGAAATAGAAGGAATCCCAATCAGAAAATAAGAAGTAAAGCTGTCACTGTTTGCAGATGACATGACACTATACATAGAGAATCCTAAAGATGCTACCAGAAAACTATTAGAGCTACTCAATGAATTTGGTAAAGTAGCAGAATACAAAATTAATGCACAGAAATCTCTGGCATTCCTATACACTAATGATGAAAAATCTGAAAGTGAAATCAAGAAAACACTCCCATTTACCATTGCAACAAAACGAATAAAATATCTCGGAATAAACCTACCTAAGGTGACAAAAGACCTGTATACAGAAAATTATAAGACACTGATGAAAGAAATTAAAGATGATACAAATAGATGGAGAGATATACCATGTTCTTGGATTGGAAGAATCAACATTGTGAAAATGACTCTACGACCCAAAGAAATCTACAGATTCAAGGCAATCCCTATCAAACTACCACTGGCATTTTTCACATTTTTCAACAAAAAATTTCACAATTTGTATGGAAAACCAAAGACCCCGAATACCCAAAGCAATCTTGAGAACGAATAACGGAGCTGGAGGAATCAGGCTCCCTGACTTCAGACTATACAACAAAGCTACAGTAATCAAGACAGTATGGTACTGGCAAAAAAATCAGAAAGATAGATCAATGGAACAGGATAGAAAGCCCAGAGATAAACCCACGCACATATGGTCACCTTATCTTTGATAAAGGAGACAGGAATGTACAGTGGAGAAAGGACGGCCACTTCAATAAGTGGTGCTGGGAAAACTGCACAGGTACATGTAAAAGTATGAAATTAGATCACTCCCTAACACCACACACAAAAATAAACTCAAAATGGATTAAAGACCTAATGTAAGGCCTGAAGCTATCAAACTCTTAGAGGAAAATATAGGCAGAACACTCTATGACAAATCACAGCAAGATCCTTTTTGACCCACCTCCTAGAGAAATGGAAATAAAAACAAAATCAAATGGGATGTAAAGAAACTTCAAAGCTTTTACACAGCAAAGGAAACCATAAAGAAGACCAAAAGACAACCCTCAGAATGGGAGAAAATCTTTGCAAGTGAAGCAACTGACAAAGGATTAATTTCCAAAATTTACAAGCAGCTCATGCAGCTCAATAACAAAAAAACAACCCAATCCAAAAATGGGCAGAAGACCTAAATAGACATTTCTGCAAAGAAGATATACAGACTGCCAACAAACACATGCAAGAATGCTCAACATCATTAATCATTAGAGAAATGCAAATCAAAACTACAATGAGATATCATCTCACACCAGTCAGAATGGCCATCATCAAAACATCTAGAAACAATAAATGCTGGAGCGGGTGTGGAGAAAAGGGAACACTTCTGCATTGCTGGTGGGAATGTGAATTGGTTCAGCCACTATGGAGAACAGTATGGAAGTTCCTTAAAAAACTACAAATAGAACTACCATATGACCCAGCCATCCCACTACTGGGCATATGCCCTGAGAAAACCAAAATTCAAAAAGAGTCATGTACCAAAATGTTCATTTCAGCTCTATTTACAATAGCCTCAAGATGGAAACAACCTAAGAGCCCATCATCGGATGAATGCATAAAGAAGATGTGGCACATATATACAATGGAATATTACTCAGCCATAAAAAGAAATGAAATTGAGCTATTTGTAATGAGGTGGATAGACCTAGATTCTGTCATACAGAGTGAAGTAAGTCAGAAAGACAAAGACAAATACTGTATGCTAGCACGTATATATGGAATTTAGGAAAAAAATGTCATGAAGAACCTAGGGGTAAGGCAGGAATAAAGACACAGACCTACTGGAGAACGGACTTGAGGATATGGGGAAGGGGAAGGGTGAGCTGTGACAAAGTGAGAGAGTGGCATAGACATATATACACTAACGAACGTAAGGTAGCTAGTGAGAATCAGCCGCATAGCACAGGGATATCAGCTCGGTGCTTTGTGACCACCTGGAGGAGGGAGATTGGGAAGGTGGGAGGGAGGGAGACGCGAGAGGGAAGAGTTATGGGAACATATGTATATGTATAACTGATTCACTTTGTTATAAAGCAGAAAGTAACACACCATTGTAAAGCAATTATACTCCAATAAAGATGTTAAAAAAAATTGTATATTTAGTTTTCCCCTCAGTTTGTATTATTGACATGCATTTTACTTTTTCTACTTTATGTATACACAATACATTGCTAGTATATTTTCTTCAATAGTCAATTCTGTGAGATTTATACAAAAGGAAAAATATCTCACAAATTTATCCTTGCAATTACCATTTTCAGGGTATTTTTTTGTGAAGATTCACCATATATTTGTACCATATGTAATAACCATTTTATAAACTAATTTGTAGGTAGACTCAAAATACCAGATATTTGTTAAAATTTTTAATGTTTTAGCTTGTAAATTTCTTATGATGACAGTTATTCAGTAATTTTTCTAATGAAAATAAATAGCCAGAGTCACTGTTTTATAAAATTGAATTTTCATGTCCTTATTAAACTATATAATCACATGTGACAGCTATAGCACACTTTGATTGAAGCTTACACAAAATAGTTATCTTGGAGTCTAAAAATTTACAATTTTTATATACCTTTTTATAGGAAATTGTAACGCTAGGTTTTCTACATAACTGCTCCCTACTGAACTGAACTAGAACCTAATTATCTTGATGATTATTCTTGTTATAAGAACTTTTGAAATTCTAAATTCTGAGGGAGAATGTGTCAGTGAAATGTATAATACTGTTGTCTCGTGCATTAGCATCTATGAACAGAGAAAAATAGGGTAAAAATATCTGTTGTGTTTTTCCTTATTTACTAAATCTTGCTTAGTATTCAAAATCAACACTTGAAAAAAATTCTTGATCCATTGTACCAGATAACTGTCAATATACCTGGTAAGCAAATACATTTAGTTTATTTGCTACTATTTTCTGTTACTTACAAAATTAGTCAATATCAATAAAATTTTATCTATTACTGTAGTGTTTAGATAAGTTGGAGTTGCTTTAAATATTCTTTTATTGATATTTTTCTCAAATTTAGTTGCATTTTCAAAAGGTAGCTTTCTAGAAAGGAAAGAAGTAAGGTTGCTTAACAGGGTTCCTCCCACCACTCCAGATTAAGCCAATGATACAGTAGATACATACATGCTAACCAATCCCTTACTCTTAAAATATTTTCATAGCAGTTATTAGCCTTGAACTCTAAAACTTTATGTAATATTTTAATTTTATTAAATTCACTCCTTTCACATATTTTATTGGTTTGTTTTAGTTACAACTATTTTATGAATTATTTCTTTCCATTTTATTTTAGGGGGTATAACTATGATCCAAGTATGAAGTAACTATTCTATTTCTAGTATGCAGTTCATTTTCTAATCTGTACCTTTGAATGACATTTCCTCATCATTTAGTTATTTCCTGGATATTATCTAATTAAAGTTTGGGTTCTAAAATAGGCATAGTAAGCGATTTAATGAAATAATCTTCTCTCAATATTATGTGCTGAAAGGTGACATCAGCAAGCTGGTAAGGTAGGAATATATGGGTTCATGTTCCCCCACTGAGACAGTGAGTTAACAACAATGTATGAAAAAGAATAACTTTATGAATGCTCTAGAGATGACTTGAGAAGCTATGGTACCCAAACCAGTGTAAAATCAAGAAGAAATTCCAGCTGAAGAGGTAGAAAATTAGTCCTGTTTTGTGTGGACTAATCCACCTAGGTGGTGCACAGCATGGTGCAACTGGGAGAAAACTACTCATACTAAGGCTTTTCCATCAGAATGGAAACAACAAAGTAGACCTTGCATCCAACATTCTGACTGGGTGTTCACCAGGGATTGATTCCTGTCTCACCTGACTTGGAGCATTGGGAGGCCAATTGACCACGTGGGAATCATAGTTGTGAAGACAAATGAAAATAGAGACAAACACCACCCCCTTTTAAAGCCACAGTTCCACAGGCAGACATCAGAAGAAGATCAAGAAATCAGAAAAGACATTGGTGAAAGTTTTCATTTGCACAAAGTCAGGAGAAGGGGTTGAGTTTTCAAATGCTCAAAGTCAGCAAAAGATTACACTGAACACAAAGAAACAGGGTAATATGGCCCAGTCACTGTAACAAAATGAAACTCTGGAAACCAAACCTAAAGAAACTCAGACCCGAAAATACCTCACAAAAAAATTTAAAACAGCTGTCTTAAAATAGTCAGTGAGCTAGTAGAGTACACAAGTAGACAACAAAATGAAATCAGGAAAATGGTGCTCAAATGAAATGAGAATATCAACAAAGTGATTAAAAAAGAACCAAACAAATTCTGGAGCTAAAAAATATAAATGGACTAAAAAATTCACTAGAGGGAGCAACAGCAGATTTGATCAGGTAAATGAATCACTGATCTTGAGACAGATCACTTAAAGTAATTAAATCAGATCTGCAAAACAAAAAAGAATGAGGAAAATTAAAAAGGGCTGATGGGACATTATCAAGTGGGCAAATATATGCACTATTGGAATCCCAGAAGGAAAGAGAGAAAGGAAATTAGAACTTATTTGGAGAAATGATAGCTGAAAATATTCCAAATCTGAAGAAAGAAATGGAGACACAAATTTAGGAGGCTTAATGCACCATAAGTAGGATATATCCAAAGAGATTCCCACAAAACACAGTGTAATCAAAGTGTTGGAAGTTAAAGAGATAATCTTAAAAGCAGCAAGAAAATAATTGATCTATCACAAAGGAGATTCCATAAAATTATCAGTGAATTTCTTAGCAGAAACTTTGCCATGCTGAGGGGGTAGGATGGTCTATTCAACATACTGAAAGAAAAATCTGTAAACAGAGAATACTATTTAGGGCAAAACTGCCCTTAAAAAATGAAGACTTTCACCACATAAACAAAATCTGATGGTGTCATTACATTAGAGCTCCTCTACAAAATATGTCAAAGAGAGTCCTTCAAGATGAAACAAAAAGATAGTATATAGCAACTCAGTATAAATATCAATATAAGGTTCTTCAGTAAATGTGAACACGTGGACAAATATTGTAATTTTGCTGCATAGAATGATAAAATGATAGAAATATTTTGAAAATGATAAATATGTTGATAGTTATATAAAGATGTAATATATGACATCAATAACAAAAAGAGGTTAGTGGTAGAAATGAAAAGGATTAGAGTTTTTGTGATTGAAATTGCTATCAGTTTAAAATAAATGTTATCCATTTAAAATTGTTATCAGTGTAACTTTAAGATTTTTTTGTATTTGTGATTAACACAAAGAAAATATTTACAGAATACACACAAAAGTGAATAAACTAATCAAATCATCTCACTATAAAAAATCAATGGAACACAAAGGAAGACAATAAGAGGAAAAGGGGGATAAAAAAGCTACAAAACAACTAGGAAACAACAAAATGGCAATTGTAGTCCTTCTCTTTCAGAAATTACTTGAAATGGAAATGGATTAAACTTCCCAATCAAAAGACACTCAGAAGTAAACAACAAAAAATCAAATTACCCAATTAAAGGATGGGCAAAAAACTTGTAAAGATATCCATTCAAAGATGATATACAATGTCCAGCAAGCTTAAGGAAAGATGCTCAACACCTGATAATCAGATAAGTGCAAGTGAAAACTGCAGTGAAATAATACCTAACAACCACTAGGATGGCTCTTATAAAACAAAACAAAACAGTAAATAAGTGTTGTTGAGGCTGTGGAGAAATTGGAGCCATTGTGCACTGTTCCTGGGCTTATAAAATGATGCAATTTCTGTGGAAGAGAACAATGGAGTTTCCTCAACAATCTTTAAAATATGACTACTTTAGATCAACATTATATTCTTAATCAATTGGATGTGCTTTTTTTGTTTCCAACTTCAAGATATGTTTATCTTGGTAATTAATGAAATCTCCAGTATTCAGGACATATTTTTAATACAAAGAACAGAATAAAAGAGTGATTCCTAAATGTCTTTCAGGTTATAATATTATTCTGGGAAGGGGTAATTTCTAACCTATTGATCTTTCTAATCTAGTAGTTCATATTTGACAGGGTAATGTAATTAAAAGATTTTTAATGTAATGAGAGTAAAGTGTTTCACATGGCAGCTGTCACACTGCCATGGCTAATTAGAACAAACTACACTGCAAAGAAATTACTAAAGAAAGAGAATTCCACTTGTAGTTAGAGTTAAGAAAAAAGTTGTCAAAACTGAGTGAACTCAGAGAAGACGTTGAAAAGATGGCAGAAGAGTAAGACGTGGAGATCACCTTCCTCCCCACAGATACACCAGAAATACATCTACATGTGGAACAGCTCCTACAGAACACATACTGAATGCTGGCAGAAGACCTCAGACCTCCCAAAAGGCAAGAAAGTCCCCACGTACCTGGGTAGGGCAAAAGAAAAAAGAAAAAACAGAGACAAAGGAATAGGGACAGGACCTGCTCCAGTGGGAGGGAGCCGTGAAGGAGGAAAGGTTTCCACACACTAGGAAGCCCCCTCGTGGGCGGAGACTGTGGGTGGCCGAGGAGGGAAGCTCCAGAGCCACGGAGGAGAGAGCAGCCACAGGGGTGCAGAGGGCAAAGCGGAGAGATTCCCGCACAGAGGATCGGTGCCAACCAGCACTCACCAGCCCGAGAGGCTTGTCTGCTCACCGCCAGGGCGGGCAGGGCTGGGAACTGAGGCTCGGGCGTCAGTCGGAGCGCAGGGAGAGGAATGGCAGCGTGAACACAGCCTGAAGGGGTTAGTGCACCACAGCTAGCTGGGAGGGAGTCCGGGAAAAAGTCTGGACCTGCCAAAGAGGCAAGAGACTTTGTCTTCCCTCTTTGTTTCCTGGTGCGCGAGGAGAGGGGATTCAGGGCACTGCTTAAAGGAGCTCCAGAGATGGGTGTGAGCCGCGCCTAAAAGCACGGACCCCAGAGAGAGGCATGAGATGCTAAAGCTGCTGCTGCTGCTGCTGCCACCAAGACCCCTGTGTGCAAGCCCAGGTCACTGTCCACACCTCCCCTCCCAGGAGCCTGTGCAGCCCACCACTGCCAGGGTCCCGTGATCCAAGGACAACTTCTCTGAGAGAATGCACGGCACACCTCAGGCTGATGCACCATCATACTGGCCTCTGCCACTGAAGGCTCACTCTCCATCTGTACCCCTCCTTACCCCTGGCCTGAGTGAGCCAGAGCCCCCGAATCAGCTGCTCCTTTAACCCCATCCTGTCTGAGCAAAGAACAGACACACTCAGGTGACCTACACGCAGGGACAGGGCCAAATCCAAAGCTGAACCTGGAGAGCTGTGCAAACAAATAATAGAAAGGTAAATTTCCCCCAGCAGCCTCAGGAGCAGCAGGTTAAATCTCCACAATCAACTTGATGTACGCTGCATCAGTGGAATAACTGAATAGACAGCGAAATCATCCCAAATTGAGGAGGTGGACTTTGAGAACAGATTTATTATTTGTTCCCCTTTTCCTCTTTTTGTGACAGTGTATGTGTATGCTTCTGTGTGAGATTTTGTCTGTATAGCTTTGCTTTCACCATTTGTCATAGGGTTCTGTCCATCCATTTATTTTCATTTTTTTAACTTAAAAACTTTTTTCTTAATAATTTTTATTTTAATAACTTTATTTTATTTTATATTATACAATTTTATTTTATCCTCTTCCTTCCTTCCTTCCTTTCTTCCTTCCTTCCTTCCTTCCTTCCTTTCTTTCTCTCTTTCTACTTTTTCTCCCTTTTATTCTGAGCTGTGTGGATGAAAGGCTCTTGGTGCTACAGCCAGGAGTCAGTGATGTGTCTCTGAGGTGGGAGAGCCAGCTTCAGAACACTGGTCCACAAGACACCTCTCAGCTCCACGTAATATAAAATGGCAAATATCTCCCAGAGATCTCCATCTCAACACCAAACCCAGCTTCACTCAGCGACCAGCAAGATAGAGTGCTGGACATCCTATGCCAAACAACTAGGCAAGACAGGAACACAACCCCACCCTTTAGCAGAGGGCCTGCCTAAAATCATAATACGCCCACAGACACCCCAATCCACACCACAAGACATGGAACCGCCCACCAGAAAGACAAGATCCTGCCTCATCCACCAGAACACAGGCATTAGTTCCCTACACCAGGAAGCCTACACAACACACTGAACGAACTTTAGTCACTGGAGACAGACACCAAAAACAATGGGAACTACGAACCTGCAGCCTGCAAAAAGGAGACCCCAAACACAGTAAGGTAAGTAAAATGAGAAGACAGAAAAACACACAGTAGATGAAGGAGCAAGATAAAAACCCACCAGACCTAACAAATGAAGAGGAAATAGGCAGTCTACCTGAAAAAGAATTCAGAATAATGATAATAAAGATGATCCAAAATCTTGGAAATAGAATAGAGAAAATGCAAGAAACATTTAACAAGGACCTAGAAGAACTAAAGAAACAAGCAACGATGAACAACACAATAAATGAAATTAAAAATACTCTAGATGGGATCAATAGCAGAATTACTGAGGCAGAAGAACGGATAAGTGACCTGGAAGATAAAATAATGGAAATCACTACTGCAAAGCAGAATAAAGAAAAAACAATGAAAAGAACTGAGGACAGTCTCAGACACTTCCAGGAATACATTAAATGCACCAGCATTCGAATTACAGGGGTCCCAGAAGAAGAAGAGAAGAAGAAAGGGACTGAGAAAATATTTGAAGAGATTATAGTTGAAAACTTCCCTAATGTGGGAAATGAAATAGTTAATCAAGTCCAGGAAGCACAGAGAGTCCCATACAGGATAAATCGAAGGAGAAACATGCCAAGACACATATTAATCAAACTATCAATAATTAAATACAAAGAAAACATAGTAAAAGCAGCAAGGGAAAAAAAAATAATAATAACACACAAGGAAATCCCCATAAGGTTAACAGCTGATTTTTCAGCAGACACTCTGCAAGCCAGAAGGGAGTGGCAGGACATATCTGAAGTGCTGAAGGAGAAAAACTTACAACCAAGATTGCTCTACCCAGCAAGGATCTCATTCAGATTTGATGGAGAAATTAAAACCTTTACAGACAAGCAAAAGCTGAGAGAGTTCAGCACCACCAAACCAGCTTTACAACAAATGCTAAAGGAACTTCTCTAGGCAAGAGACACAAGAGGAGGAAAAGACCTACAATAACAAACCCAAAACAATTAAGAAAATGGGAATAGGAGCATACATATTGATTGTAAGGAACGGCACCAAAAACGGAGGAGAGCTTAAACAAGCTTTATTTGGGAATGCCCCCAGGCGAGGTTCACTGGTCCGAGAGAAAGGGGCCAGAGGAGTCGCGCCCGGGTGCAGGCACAAACAAAATTTATAGGGGTGGACGCAGGGGAGGCGCTTGCTGTGTGAAGCAGCCCTTTTTTGGTAATCTCTCGGGTGTTGTAGCAATGTCAGGTGTTGGTTGCATCAGCCTCAGAGCCGTTGGTTCTGCCCCTCGGGAAGTGGGAAGACCGGGGCCGAGTGGTGTGGCAATGTCAGGTGTCGGTTGCATCAGCCACTTTGGTGGGGGTTCCGTCTGGCTCCCTGGGCCCTTCCCTGGACCTGCTGGCCTTACATCCTGACTTCTTTGGTGTAATGGGGCAACGTTTTGTCTCTGGCTACTTCCTGCCATACAGGGGCGCCGTAAGGGAGTTGGGTGGCCAGCGGTCGGAGGTTAGGGGAGGGCGGCCACGGGTGGTTCTGTGGGTAGTAAGGTATACGGGTGGAGGAGCATCTGATTTACCACGACCCGAGAGACTTCTTGTATGCGACTGCGGAGAACCCTGAGGAAACAGGGCGCAAGCATGAATAGGATGCAGATAAGGATTAAGGGGCCTAGGATTGGTGTCAGCCAGGTATAGAGGGTGGACTGCCACCAAACGGGGATGGGGGAGGTGGATTGTCACTGCCTGCGTTGGAGTTCTTCTTTTAAGCGTCGGAGAGCATCTACATTGTCTTCAACGCCCCCTGTCTCGTTGATGTAGTAGCAGCACTCTTCCTGTAGGAAGAGGCAGGTACCTCCTTTGTCGGCTGTCAGAAGGTCCAGGGCACGTCGATTTTGGAGGGCAACTCGGGCTACTGAGGTGATCTGACACTGGAGGGAGGTGATGGAGGTGGCAGAGTTCTAAATGGCTAGCTGGAGTTTCTTTTCTAGGTCGCAGGATGTTGAGACACTGTGTGTTAGGGCTCCTCCCCCGATGCCCGCAGCGACGAGAGAGGAGGCGAGGGAAATGCCTGCGACCATAGGGAGAAAGATGGCCCTTTTTTGTCAGCCAAAAATTTGTGTGGTAAGTGAGAGAAATTCGGCGTGGCCATATAATGTGAGTTGTGGAACAAGGGTGACGGGGATACGTGGGAAGGGGGAGGAAGAGTTGACCTCTTTTGTAAGGGAGCCATTACACCAAAAGAACAAGCCTGGTGGGGCCCCCATTGGCGTAGTTACAGGGAGGGATGAATTGCAAGGGAGTGCATCATCAGTTAAGTTTGGACGGCTGCCATAGCAAATTGTGAGGTTCTTTTTTCCTAAATCAAGGAATATGGGGACTCTTAATGGGGGAAATGATAAGTTCTGGGAGGAACTAGGGAGGGTAGAGGTGAAGGGCTGATCGAGTAGGACAGCAGTTAATGGCACATAGAAAGCAGTCAGAGATGTTGCCTATTCCGGTGTGATTAAGCATTTGCACCCCTTGGCAGATGAGGGCCAACCAAGGAAAAGGGTCCGTCTTGTGCTCAGGGTGGGGTAGTTGGCATTCTAGGGCCTGTTCCATCTCCTGGACCATGGTGGCCTGTTTGCTCAAGTGCTGGATAATTTCAGGTATCACTCTGACATATGAGTGGAAGACCCTGATAGAGCCCACGGGGGTAGGCATCAGTTGCCCACTGATAGATTTTTCCTTGTACCCCTTTTACCCATCTGGTGTCCCAGGGATCTTTGATGTTGATGAATAATTGACCCTTGCCATTTGCGGTGAGCAGGTGGGATTTTCGGAGCGAGCTCCTGGTATCTAGTTTTGCCACATGGATGTTACATGAGTGATAGGGGCACCCCCCATAGGTCTCACCCCACCATTGACAGTAGTCTCTTGTCTGATCATAAGTGAAGCAGACAGTGGGGGTGGACCAACCCAGGGGAACACCTTCAATGTTAGAGATGGGGATCTGGACTGTCACCAGGGCCTGGCACCCATCTCGTTGGCAGTCTCCCGTGCCCAGGACTTGGGCGTGGGTCTGACCTTTAGCTTGCCATGTCCCGTGGACCTGGAAGCGCCATAGAGATATCTGGTGAGTCCTGGGTGGCAGGAGGAGCAGCAGGAGGAGAGACAGGGTGACGGACAAGCTGTAGCCTCGTGGGACCCAGCAGTAGGGCCATCCAAGCCTCTGGAGTTGGGGCCATTTTAAGGCGGGAGACATGGTACCAGGAGGGGTGTCCCAAGAGTTTAGCTGTCATGGGATTGGTCACCGTATGGGGGCCTGTCCCCCATGGCTTGAGAGATTGGGGGTGTAATTCTTTGAGGAGGACGCTATCGCTGGGTTGTAGAGGGAGAGAGGAAGTTTCAGAGGCAGTGACCGTCAGCAGGTTGTGGTCAGCATGTTCATGGAGAAGGTGGTGAAGCAGAGACAGGTAGGGGAGGTAGGAAGCTAGGGGTGGGTTTGGGGTTGGTAGGTTATGGAGGAGAAAAGGGCAGCCATAGAGCAGTTCGAATGGACTGAGACCAGTAGGGGTCCGAGGTGAGGCTCGGATTCGGGTGAGGGCAAGAGGGAGCAGATCGGGCCATGAGATACAGACCTCAAGGGAGAGCTTGGTGGGGTGGTCTTTCAAGATTCTGTTGGCATGCTCAGCCTTACTGGATGACTTGGGGTGGTAGGGGATGTGGAGTCTCCAGGTGATCTGAAGAGCCTCGGATACCTGCTGAACCACCTGAGAGACGAAGGTGGGTCCGTTGTCCGACTGGATGGAGATCCGCAGGCCAAATTGGGGGATGATATGTTGGAGAAGGATGGTGGTGACCATATCTGCCATTTCTCGGGCCGTTGGGAAGGCCTCGATCCAACCTGAAAAGGTGTCAATGAGAGTGAGCAAATATCAGAAGCATTTACAGGGGGGCATGTGGGTGAAGTCAATCTGCCAGTCCTCACCAGGTTGGTGTCCGCACATCTGGTGAGTAGGGATTCGGGGCCATAGATCTCCTTGTGGAGAGACAGACACGCAAGTCTGGCAAGCCACGTGAGTTTTTGAGATGGAATCTCTGAGTCCAGGCATGTAAAAGAGGGAATCTAGGAAATGGAACATCGCCTTCGGGCCAATGTGTAGGGACTTGTGGTTGTCTGATAGGAGGCTGGCCGCTTGGGCTGAAGGGAGGGCAACTTTGTTGTCCATAAAAATCCATCCTTTTTCGGCCTCGTGGTCCCCTTTGGATAGTAGGGCTGTCTCTTCGTGGGGGTCATATGCAGGTCAGATTGAGGTGGTGAGGAACAAGATCAGAGCTGGAGGGGCCTCTTTAGTGAGCTCACGGGCCACGGAGTCGGCCTTTGAGTTACCTTGTGCTATTGGGTTAGAAGGAGACTGGTGGCCCCTGCAGTGGATGACTGCCACCTCCTCAGGCAGTTGGAGGGCCTCCAGAAGTTTTGCGATGAGGGAGGCGTTGACCACCAGGGAACCCTTGGTGGTCAAAAGTCCGTGCCCCCTCCAAAGAGCTGAATGGCTGTGTGCAATCAGGAAGGCGTATTTAGAATCTGTATAGATATTGACCCTTTTGCCCTTAGAGAGGTCAAGGGCGCACGTGAGTGCTATCAGTTCAGCCCTTTGAGAGGTTGTTCCTTCTGGGAGGCGGTTGGCCTCGATAATGGTTGAGATGGTTACTACCACATAGGCTGCCTGGTGGTGTCCGTCGGGACCGAGTATTGAGCTGCCATCTATGAAGATGGTGCCGTCCGGGTTTAACAGTGGAGTATCAAAGAGTCCCTCCCTCGGCGGGCTGAGGGCCTCTATGACTTGGGGGTAGGAGTGGAAAGGGGAGGTCCCGGAATCGAAGATAGGCAAGAGGGAGGCCAGGTTTAGGCGCAGGGAGAGGTCGAGGGAGATAGCAGGGTTTTCAATGAACAGCAGGTAGAATTCCTGGATGTGGGAGGGGCCCAAGAGAGAGACTTATGGCCGAAGAGGTCGGCCAGTCGGTGGGAGGAAAATACAGTCAGCGGGTGGGCCAGGGTCAGTTTGAGTGTTTGTTTGGACAGCTCGGCTGCTGCTGCCAAAGCTCAGAGGCATGGTTGCCATCCCCGCATGGTTGGGTCAAGTTGTTTGGAGAGGTAGGCCACGGGGCGATAGGAAGGCCCTACAGGCTGGGCAAGAAGTCCAGTAGCTATTCCAATCCGTTCATCTACAAAGAGGTGGAAAGGACGGTCTGGGTTAGGCAGAGAAAAGGGAGGGGAGGATATCAGCGTGTCTCTGAGGGTGAGAAAGGCCCGTCGAACAGTGGAGGGAGAGGTAAGGGGTCCTTGGGGGGTTTCTTTAGCAGCTAAATATAGGGGCTTAGCAAGAATAGCAAAGTTAGGGATCCAGTGTCGGAAAAATCCTATTAGGCCCAGAAAGGAGAGAATCTGGTCAGCTGTCACTGGAGATTGGAGGTTGCGGATGGCCTGGGTGTGGTCAGCTGTCAGGCTCTTTGTTGTGGGGGTAAGGTGAATCCCCAGGTAGGTTACTGAGGGTGTAGACAGTTGGGCCTTGGCTGGAGAGACCCGATAGCCACGAGAGCCGAGATAATTGAGGAGGTCAGCAGTGTGCTGTTTTGAGAGGCTGAGAGATGGGCTACAGAGGAGGAGGTCATCCACGTATTGGAGGACTATAGTGGGCATGAGAGGGCAGGAAGCAAGATCCCGCGCCAGAGCCTGGCCAAAGAGGTGGGGGCTGTTGCGGAAGCCCTGGGGAAGAACCGTCCAGGTAAGCTGGCGGGAAGCCTGGATATCCGGATCTGTCCAGGTGAAAGCAAAAAGGAAGTAGGAATCAGGGTGCAGGGTGATAGAAAAGAAGGCGTCCTCGAGATCTAGGACCAACAATGGGTGGTGGGTGGGGGGATATGGGAGAGCAAAGTGTATGGGTTTGGCAAAACTGGGTGGAGGGGAATTATCGCCTCATTGATTAGTTGGAGGTCCTGGACCAGGCGGTAATCTCCTGAGGCCTTGCGGACAGGCAGGATGGGGGTGTTGCAGGTAGAGTCCGTGGGGATGAGGAGGCCCTGGTCTAAGAGTTTGGTGATAATAGGTCATAAGCCCCTTAGCTGAGTTTCAGAAATGGGGAATTGGGGCCTGGATGGAAACTTGGAGGGGGTCTTTAAGACAGATTAGGACAGGGGTGTGGTGTGTCGCTATTGTAGAGTTTGATGTATCCCAGACCTGGGGGTCTACCCGGTTGGGGGAGATGGGAGGAGGAAGAGAGGAGGGAGAGGGCTCCACTGCCAGACTGAGGAGGGGGAGCAGGAGTTGAGAGGAGGAGGCCTTAGGATCAAGTCTGGCAATTTGGAGAGAGGCCTCTAATTGGAAGACGACATCACGACCTAGCAGAGGAACCGGGCAGGACGGTATGACTAAGAAAGAATGAGGGAAAGGGAGCCTCTCGATGTAACATGAGAGAGGGCCGGTCTGGAGCGGGAAGGACGGCTTACCGTCGATGCCCATAACCGAGATCTGGGAAGGAAAAACTGTCCTGGAATATGTAGGCAAGACTGAATAGGTAGCCCCTGTGTCCACCAGGAATGAGATGGACTCACCTGCTACCTGTAGCATTACCCTGGGCTCGGCGAGGGTGATGGGGGTCTTCGAGTCCGGGTGTTGTCAATCGTCAGCCAATCCCAGGAGTTCGAGTGGTGGAGCCGTCGGGTCAGTCCACCCTCCATGTGGAGGTGCTGAGGGAGGACCGGCCGTAGGGCAGTCACTTTTCCAATGGCCTGTTAGCCCGCAGCCATGGCAGGGCTTGGAAGGAGGCCGGGGTTTGGGACATTGGCGAGCCCAGTGCCCCTCTTTTCCGCACTTGAAGCAGGCCCCTGGTGGGGTTTCCTTCGGCAGGTCCCGCGGATGCTGTCCATGGGAGATGGCCGGCTGCAGGGTGGCTCTGAGGGCTTGGGTTTGGAGGGCCACCTTTTGGTGCATCCGAGCCTCTTGGCTGGATTCTGCCAAATCTTCACGGGCATTATAGACTTTAAAGGCCATTTTTACCAGGTCTCGGATTGGAGTCTGGGGGCGTCCTCTGCCTGCTTAAGTTTTTTTCTGATATCAGGGGCTGATTGGGTGGTAAAGTGGGTGGCCAAAGACCGTTGCGCCTGCGGGGGTGTCAGGGTTCAAGCAGGTGTAGAGAGTTAGGGCCTCTGTAAGTTGTTTGAGGAAAATGGCTGGATTTTCATTGGGCTCTTGGGTTATCTCTTTTAGCTTTTCAAAGTTGACAATCTTGTGGGAGCCAGCCTGCATACCAGCTAAAAAGCATTAGATCGCGTTTGCGGCGACCGTCTTGGCCGTCCTGATAACTCCAGCCTGGATCAGTGCCAGGAATGGCAGTGGCTCCGACGGGCATAGAATTATCAGTGAGGTGGACCTGTTCTGCGTGGTTTTGGGCAGCAGTTTGAATTCTTTCCCTCTCGTCGGGGGTCAGAGTAGAAGATAGGATGACAAAGATGTTGTGCCAGGTTAGATCGTAAGCTTGAGAGAGGTAGCGAAATTCTTTGATGTAGCGGGAGGAGTTGGCAGTAAAGGAGCCTAATCGCTTTTCTATTTGAGAGAGATCTTGGAGGGAAAAGGGAACATGAACTCTAACCAATACTTCCACTCTGGCCACCTCTCTTAAGGGACCGAGAAGGTCTGTGTCCTGGGAGTCATGGTGGTGAGAGCAGGTGTGTGAGCTGACTGGGGAGGAGAGGGGTGATGAGAGATAGATGGAGGGAGAGGAAGCAGGGGAAGGAGGAGACAGGGGGAGGTTGCCGGGGGGAGTGGGGGAGCAGTGGGGGGCAATGGAGTAGGCTTGGGAGGGAGAGGGGCCGGCCCAGGGTAGGGTGGGGGTTGGAGAGGAGCTCTGGAGGGGGGAGAGATGAGAGATTCGGGTGGGTCGGCTAGTGGAGAGGGGTCATCGTCAAAGGAAATTAGGGGCTTGGATGTAGGAGATGTCTGTTTGGCAAGGAGGATCTGGGAGGTGGAACAATCGAGGCAGAGGGAAGGGTGGGAGCGTAAATACCAGAAGGCCAGGTAGGGGACCTCGGACCGTTTACCCGTCCTGCGGCAGTAGTTATCTAAATCATGGAGGGTGTTGAAATTGAAAGTCCCTTCAGGAGGTCATTTAGATTGATTGTCTAGAGGGTACCATGGCCAGGCCTCGGTGGAATAAAATATGAGCCGCCTGCAGTGGAATCTTGAGTAAAGCCGAGTTTTGTAAAGTTGGCCAGGAGACACCCCAGGGGTGCCTTTGGATCTGGTTTGGATTCTGAAGTCCCCATGACCTCCAGTTTGTCCCCGGGTGAACAGAGAAAGAGAGAGACTCTCTGGTCTCAATCTTTGGTCACGGCGGATCGGAGAGCAGTCAGGCGGTTGGGACGTCTCCGCAACCACCTGAGGCTCGGAGGGAAGATGGAGGAGTCCCTGACATGGTCGCGGTTAAGGACAGGGAGTCCGGTGGGCAGGGACCCCGCGGTTCGAGGGGAACGAAGGAGGAACTTACCCCATTTCTGCCGGATCGGGTGGGTGAGCAGAGGTCCCTGGTCGGGAGGGGTGGCCCCGCGGTAATTTGTGGGGCTGGGTACCCCTGCCGGGTTTCAGCACCAAATGTAAGGAATGGCACCAAACATGGAGGAGAGCTTAAACAAGCTTTATTTGGGAACGCTCCCGGGACAGGTTCACTGGTCCGAGAGAAAGGGGCCAGAGAAATCACGCCCAGGTGTGGGCATGAACAAAAGTTATAGGGGTGGACGCAGGGGACGTGCTTGCTGTGTAAGCAGCCCTTTTTTGGTAATCTGTCGGGTGTTGTGGCAATGTCAGGTGTCGGTTGCATCAGCCACTTTGGCGGGGGTTCCGTCTGGCTCCCTGGGCCCTTCCCCGGACCCACTGGCCTTACATTGATAATTACCTTAAATGTAAATGGACTAAATGCTGCCCCCAAAAGACACAGATTGACTGAATGGATACAAAAGCAATACCCATATATATGCTGTCTACAAGAGACCCACTTCAGACCTAGGGACACATACAGACTGAAAGTGAGGGATGGAAAAATATATTCCATGCCAATAGAAATCAAAAGAAAGCTGGAGTAACAATTCTCATATCAGACTAAATAGACCTTAAAATAAAGACTATTAGAAGAGACAAAGAATGACACTACATAATGATCAAGGGATCGATCCAAGAAGACTATATAACAATTGTAAACGTTTATGCACCCAACATAGGAGCACCTCAATACACAAGGTGAATACTAACGGCCATAAAAGGGAAAATTGAAGGTAACACAATTATAGTAGGAGACTTTAAACCCCACTTTCACCAATGGAGAGATCATCCAAAATGAAATTAAATAAGGAAACACAAGCTTTATAAAATACATTAAATAAGATGGACTTAATTGATATTTATGAGACATTCCATCCAAAAACAACAGAATAAATATTTTTCTCAAGTGCTCATGGAACATTCTCCAGGATAGATCATATCTTGGGTCACAAATCAAGCCTTGGTAAATTTAAGAAAATTGAAATTTTATCAAGTATCTTTTCTGACCACAACTGTGAGAGACTAGATGTCAATTACAGGAAAAGATTTGTAAAAAAAATATAAACACAGGGAGGATAAACAATACATTACTTAATAATGGAGTGATCACTGAAGAAATCAACGAGAAATCAAAAAATACCTAGAAAGAAATAACAATGGAGACAAGGAGACCCAAAACCTATGGGATGCAGCAAAAGCTGCTCTAAGAGGGAACTTTATAGCAATACAATCCTACCTTAAGAAACAGGAAACATCCCAAATAAACAACCTAATCTTTCACCTAAAGCAATTGGAGAAAGAACAAAAAACGCCAAAGTTACCAGAAGGAAAGAAATCATAAAGATTAGATAACATATAAATGAAAAACAAATGAAGGAAATGATAGCAAAGATCAATAAAAACTGAAAGTTGGTTCTTTGAGAAGATAAACAAAATTGATAAGCCATTAGCCAGACTCATTAAGAAAAAAGGGAGCACTCTCAAATCAATAGAATTAGAAATGAAAAAGGAGAAGTAACAACCGACACTGCAGAAATACAAAGGAGTATGAATGATTAGTACAAGCAACTATATGCCAATAAAATGGACATGCTGCAAGAAATGGACAAATTCTTAGAAAATCACAATGTTCTTAGACTGAACCAGGAAGAAGTAGAAAATATAAACAGACCAATCACAAGCACTGAAATTGACATTGTGTTTCAAAATCTTGCAACAAAAAAACTCAGGAACAGATGGATTCACAAGTGAATTCTATCAGATATTTAGAGAAGAGCTGACACCTATCCTTCTCAAAATCTTACAAAATATAGCAGAGGGACGAACACTCCCAAACTCATTCTACAAGGCCACCATCACCCTGATGCCAAAACCAGACTAAGGTGTCACAAAAAAAGGAATCTACAGACAGATTTCACTGATGAACATAGATGCAAAAATCCTCAACAAAATACTAGCAAACAGAATCAACGCACATTGAAACGATCATACACCATGATCAAGTGGGGGTTTTCCCAGGAATGCAAGGATTCTTCAATATAGGTCAATCAATCAATATTATACAACATATTAATAAATTGAAGGATAAAAACCATATGATCACCACAATAGATGCAGAGAAAGCTTTTGACAAAATTCAACACTCATTTATGATAACAATCTTCCAGAAAGTAGGCATAGAGGGCAATTTCCTCAACATAATAAAGGCCATATATGACAAACCCACAGCCAACATCATCCTCAATGGTGAAAAACTGAAAGCATTTCCACCAAGATCAGGAACAAGACAACGTTGCCCACTCTCACGACTATTATTCAACATAGTTTTGGATGTTTTAGCCACAGCAATCAGAGAAGAAAAAGAAATAAAAGGAATCCAAATCGGAAAGGAGAAGTAAAGCTGTCACTGTTTGCAAATGACATGATACTGTAAATAGAGAATTGTAAAGATGCTACCGGAAGACTGCTAGAGCTAACCAATGACTTTGGTAAAGTAGCAGGATACAAAATTAATGCACAGAAATCTCTGGCATTCCTATACACTAATGATGAAAACTCTGAAAGTGAAATTAAGAAAACACTCCCATTTACCACTGCAACAAAAAGAATAAAATACCTAGGAATAAACCTACCTAAGGAGACAAAAGACCAGTATGCCGAAGATTATAAGACACTGATGAAAACAATTAAAGATGATACAAAGAGAAGGAGAGATATACTGTGTTCTTGGATTGGAAGAATGAACATTGTGAAAATAACTCTACTACCCAAAGCAATGTAGAGATCTAATTCAATCCCTATCAAACTACCACTGGCAGTTTTCACAGAACTAGAACAAAAAATTTCACAATTTGTATGGAAACACAAAGTCCCCGAATAGCCTAAGCAATCTTGAGAAAGAAAAACGGAGCTGGAGGAATCAGGTCCCTGAACTTCAGACTATACTACAAAGCTACAGCAATCAAGACTGTATGGTCCTGGCACAAAAACAGAAATATAGATCAATGGAACAGGATAGAAAGCCCAGACATAAACCCATGCACATATGGTCACCTTGTCTTTGATAAAGGAGGCAAGAATATCCAATGGAGAAAAGACAGCCTCTTCAATAAGTGGTGCTGGGAAAACTGGATAGCTACATTTTGAAGAAGGAAATTAGAACACTCCCTAACACCATACAGAAAAATAAACTAAAAATGGGATAAGACCTAAATGTAAGGCCAGACACTATCAAACTCTTAGAGGAAAACATAGGCAAAACCCCCTATGACATAAATCACAGCAAGATCCTTTTCGAGTCACCTCCTAGAGAAATGGAAATAAAACCAAAACCAAAACTGAATAAATGGGACCTAATGAACTTAAAAGGATTTTCACAGCAAGGAAGCCATAAACAAGACCAAAAGACAACCTTCAGAATCGGAGAAAATATTTGTAAATGAAGCAAGTGACAAAGATTAATCCCCAAAGTTTACAAGCAGATCATGCAGCTCAGTATCAAAAAAACCCACAAAAAACAAAAAACTGAACCCCAAAGTGGGCAGAAAACCTAAACAGACATTTCTCCAGAGAAGATACACAGAGGGCCAACAAACACATGAAAAAATGCTCAATGTCGTTAATCTTTAGAGAAATGCAAATCAAAACTATAATGCAATATCACCTCACATGGGTCAGAATGGAAATCATTAAAGGTCTACAAAAATAAATGCTGGAGAGGGTGTGGAGAAGAGGGAGCCCTCATAAACTCTTGGCGGGAATGTAAATTGATACAGCCACTATGGAGAACAGTATGGATGTTTCTTAAAAAACTAAAAATAGAACTATCATACAAGCCAGCAATCCAACTACTGGGCATATACCCTGAGAAAACCATAATTGAAAAAGTGTCATGTACCACAATGTTCATTGCAGCTCTATTTACAACACCCAGGACATGGAAGCAACCTAAATGTCTATCATTGGATAAATGGATAAAGAAGATGTGGCACATATATACAGTGGAATATTACTCACCCAATAAAAGAAACAAAAGTGAGTTATTTTTAGTGAGGTGGATGGACCTAGAGCCTGTCATACAGAGTGAAGTAAGTCAGAAAGAGAAAAACAGATACTGTTTTCTAACACATATATATGGAATTTGAAAAAAATATTTTCAAATGAAGCAACTGACAAAGGATTAATCTCCAGAATTTACAAGCAGCTCATGGAGCTCAATAACAACAACAACAAAAAAACCCAATCCAAAAATGGTCAGAAGACCTAAATAGACATTTCTCCAAAGAAGTTATACAGACTGCCAACAAACACATGAAAGAATGCGCAACATCATTAATCATTAGAGAAATGCAAATCAAAAGTACAATGAGATATCATCTCCCACCAGTCAGAATGGCCATCATGAAAAAATCTAGAAACAATAAATGCTGGAGAGGGTGTGGAGAAAAGGGAACACTCTTGCACTGCTGGTGGGAATGGTAATTGGTTCAGCCACTATGGAGAACAGTATGGAGGTTCCTTAAAAAACTACAAATAGAACTACTTTATGACCCAGCAATCCCACTACTGGGCATATACCCTGAGAAAACCAAAATCCAAAAAGAGTCATGTACCCAAATGTTCATTGCCGCTCTATTTACAATAGCCAGGACATGGAAACAACCTATGTGCCCATCATTGGATGAATGGATAAAGAAGATGTGGCACATATATACAATGGAATATTACTCAGCCATAAAAAGAAACGAAATTGAGCTATTTGTAATGAGGTGGATAGACCTAGAGTCTGTCATACAGAGTGAAGTAAGTCAGAAAGAAAAAGACAAATACCGTATGCTAACACATATATATGGAATTTAAGAAGACAAAAAAATGTCATGAAGAACCCAGGGGTAAGACAGGAATAAAGACACAGACCTACTGGAGAACGGACTTGAGGATATGGGGAGGGGGAAGGGTGAGCTGTGACAGGGTGAGAGAGAGTCATGGACATATACACATTAACAAACCTAAGGTAGATAGCTAGTGGGAAGCAGCCGCATGGCACAGGGATATCGGCTCCGTGCTTTGTGACCACCTGGAGGAGTGGGATAGGGAGGGTGCGAGAGAGGGAGACGCAAGAGGGAAGAGATATGGGAACATATGTATATGTATAACTGATTCACTTTGTTATAAAGCAGAAACTAACACACCATTGTAAAGCAATTATACCCCAATAAAGATGTTAAAAAAAATTGGTCGTGAAGAATGTAGGAGCAAGACGGGAATAAAGATGGAGACCTACTAGAGAATGTACTTGAGGACACGGGGAGGAGGAAGCATAAGCTGGAACTAAGTGAGAGAGTTGTAGTATATATGTGGACGTATATACACTACCAAATGTATAATAGATAGCTAGTGGGAAGCAGTTCCATAGCACAGGGAGGTCAGCTCTGTGATTTGTGACCAGCTAGAAAGGTGGGATAGGGAGGAAGGGAGATGCAAGAGATATGGGGATATATGTATATGTATAACTGATTCACTTTGTTATAAAGCAGAAACTAACACACCATTGAAAGCAATTATACTCCAATAAAAATCTTAAGAAAAAAAATTGTTAATTATTCGCACTCAACATCTAAGCACCTAAAAACAGTAACCATAGGGATGTCAGCAATATGGCAATGGAAGACATTTGTCCTTTTTCTCCCCCTTTTTAATCCACATACTAGACATTCATTCATTATTTCTATGTCTTCATGTCTGTTATGTCTCCTTAAAACTTATTTGAAGTAATTCAAGGGGCATCTCTTTCACCAGTACACACAGTAAGAAACAAACAAACCTTCATAAGAGAGGTAGAACAAATATACCCATAAAAAGAAGCTTAGATTCCACTGCCCACTGTGGAGAAAAAATTGGGGGAGTGCTGACTTCAACAGGCACACACCCATGAGGAAGAACTTGTAGAAGTCTAGTGTTCCCAAAGGGAGATACCAGGACACCATTTCAGAAAAAAATGAAAATAATATATACAAGATTGTCTGCAGAACAAAAGATGAAAAAACATTTTTTTCCAGCAATGCCCTTTCACCAAGAAACACTGAAGAAAGTCGATTTACTTGGCACAGGTAGTCTCTCCCTAGGGGAAAATTAAAGTGGTGAGTAAACCACCTGTATCCCAGCCAGGCAAGGTACAGCTGGAGAAGTCACATTTTTCTCCACCATCCCTTGGTGGGAGTCTATGACTTGTGGGAGGGAGAACATTGGGAAAGAGGCCGATAAGAGTTTCAAAAGGTATCAAAAGAGTTGTTTTCAGCAAAAAGTTCACCCACAAGTCCCTGAGAGTATTAGCCCTGGGAATCTCTACTGGATCTGCAGGCATTACCAAAGAACTTAGTGCCAAATGCATACATCTCTTCACTCTGCAATTGTTTCCTTGTGCATACTCCTGAGTACATTTTTGATAGTGAGCTCTGGTAGACAGGGAGCATGCTCAGAAAAGAGGCCATACATGGTAGGTGAGCTAGAAAAAACAACAACTACAAACTTGACCTATAGCAACAAGTTTTTGAATACAAGAAAAAGGGGGGGGAAGTTTCCAATAGCCAGTCAAAACCAGAGAAAACATACAAGCTAAAACAATTAAGCTACAAGACAGAGCAAGAAGAAGAAAGCAGGTTCACATTGGAACACACAGTAAAAACTCAGATGCTAGCAATATGGTACAACTAAACACTCCATCTAAACCAAACAGCTCATCTGATGAAAATAATACACAGGATTAAGGAGTTGGCAGCTACTTCAATGGGAAAACACCAAGGCATAACTGAAAGAAATATTTAAAAATATGAAAAAGTAAGGACTTATTACATTACAAAAAGAAAACTAAACACTAGAATTTAATTTAGATAAAAATTCAAAATACTGGTTATGAAGAAGCACAGCAAATAGCTAGAAGACTCAGAAAAGCAACTTGTGAAATCAGGAAGAGAGTATATGCAAAAGAGTTATTATCCAAAGAGACCAAAATAATAAAGGAACCAAATAAAAATTCTGGAGCTCAAGAATTTTAAAAATGGGATAAATGTTGCAATAAAGAGCAGCTGTAGCTGGGCAGACAAGATGTAAGAAAGGATAAATAACTTGGAAATAGACACTTTGAAATAACACTGGAAAGAAACAAAAAACAGATTTAAATGGAATGAAGATAGCTACATGGGTTATGAGAATCCATTAAAATATATGAAAACATTTGGGATTCCAGAAGGAGAAAAGATGCACAATGGGGCAGAGGATTTATTTAAAGAAATTAAAGCTAAGAACATTCTAAACATAGGAAATAATTAAATATACAAAGAGCTAATTGATCACCTTATGATTTCAGTACCAAAAATATCAAAAATCAAATATAAAGAAAGATAATTAAAGGTAGTTAGGAAAAATATATATAACCTACAAAGGAATTCCCTTTAGTCTATCAAGATGATGAAAGAAACAAAAGAAAAAAAATCTAGCCAAGAATACTTTACCTGGCAGAGTTATCCCTCAGATATGTAGGGGGGAAAAAAGCTGAGTGATTTCGCTACCACTAAACCTCACTTGCAAGAAATTCTGAAAGAAATTCTTCAATCTGAAAGGAAAATCAGAAATCTGTGACTTGAAGACATATGAAAATCCACAACTTTGTTGGGGGGTTCATAGTTGGTGTAATAATTATAAATATTCAGGTTTACTGAATGAAGTGGCACAATCCACCTACATGGGTTTAGCTGGTACTTCTCTCAGCATCCACACTCCCACTTTGGGAAAATGAAAATACCTGGGGATTTTTTTGACCAAAGGTCCAGCTTTATTAGTCCAAAGTCACAGTATTTACTGCCCACAGATGTCAGAAATGGGGGCAAAATAACTCAGGGAAGAATAGTTCTCCATGTCAGATCACCAGCCAGCAGGGTATAGAGCAGTGTAGCAATCATGGTTCAGAAGCTACGAAGTTGGGGGAGGGCAGTGGGTTGCTCAACCCTAAGTGGTTGTTTTAAAAGCTGCCCTGAGGAAAACAAAGTGGTAACTTGCGGTGGTAATACTAAAGTCATGTCCTTATCTAAATGTCCAGACTCCAGGTGTAAGCAGGATTGTCATACTATAAAATGCTTAGGCAGCAAGTCAAGAAAGCTGTTTTTGCATTAAAGTGGACCCTGTGATGCCTAGGCATTAGTCTTTGGGGGAAATGATGGGCACTGTCTGAATGCTGCCAAACCTGGTCTTGAGTCAACTCACCAGTACAGAGTAAAACCAATCTACTGACACTGAGTTGTGGTAAAGGAAAGTACAGCATTTGTTTCAGGGGCCCAAGCAAGGAGAACAGGCATCTAATGTGCAAAAGGCCGAAACACCTTGATGGCTTTCAGGGAAAAAATATTTAAAGGCAGTGTTAGGGAAGGGGCTACAGTGTGTGATCACGTTGTGCACAATTCTCAGATTGGTTGCAATGGAGGTGAAATTTCAAGCACAACCATCCTTCTGGTTTCAACTGGTCTGAGGTGTACATGATTGTGGTCAGCAGTTTTCATCTGGTGGGGTCTGTTTCCTATGAAGACAAATCAGGAATGTGTGTCAGACCGTTATGTCTTTCAGGGAACAGGGGATTTCATGACTCTGCCATGTGGTTGGTTTATAGTATAAATTGTTACCAGTTTCCCAGCCCAACAAGTATTCTTGGTTTTTACATCTTTATATTTTCTAATCATTAATGCTTGAGCCAGCATTTTGAGACTCACTGGACACCTGGGACAGTAAAGCAAAAGCCTTTTACTTCAAAGAACAGGGACAGAGGGGCTTGTATTCAGTTTCATTCCCCCCCCTTTCCTATGATACTCCTCAATCAGGAGAACACATACAGGAAAAAAAGGGAATAAAATTTTGGATAGAGAGGTTAATCATAAACTTGAGAGAGGAACATGGTTTTAGGGGAGCTCAGTTTTGTAACTAGTGAAGATATTAAAAGAGACTGCATAAACCATTGGAGAGCAGTAAAAGTGCCAGTCAACAATATCAATCAGGGCTTCCCTGGTGGTCCAGTGGGTAAGTATCCTCCTGTCAATGTCAGGGACACGGGTTCAAGCCCTTGTCTGGGAAGATCCCACATGTCACGGAGAAACTAAGCCCATGAACCACATCTACTGAGCCTGCGCTCTAGAGCCCTCGAGCCACAACTGCTGAGGCTGCACACCATAACTACTGAAGTCCACGTGCCTTAGAGCCCGTGCTCCACAAGAGAAGCCACGGCAATGAGAAGCCCATGCACCACAATGAAGAGTAACCCCCACTCGCTGCAACTAGAGAAAGCCCGCACACAGCAACGATGAAAAATCGCAGCCTATATATATATATACATATATATATGGTATATATATATATATATATATATACAGATAGGTATAGATAGATATAGATAGATAGATAGATATAGATAGATAGATATGTATATATAGATATCCAGTATCAACAAATGATAGTTTGAAATCCTGTCTGTCACCATTCTTCCAATTTGTTGGTTTCCAGACAAGAAAATAAATCGAAGCCCAAAATCATGGAAAAGACTAAGGTAGGTATTTTATTTAAAAACATGAGTGAGGGGATGGAATACTTAGATCTCATAAGCCATATTTAAATTTTTTTCTGAATTGGTCCAGAATAATTAATATACATTCAGCACCTAGTGCTTTGTACAACACATACAATTGTTTCCTTGTCCAATGAGTAATTTAAAGCTAAACAATTATCCAAAATCATGCATGCTAAAGAATCATGTTGTCACTGCTTTAAGTCTAGGTTTTGTGTAATAGCCCAATGTGTTCAGCCAGCATTGTTGACAAGTTGGTGTTTGCCTTAATAATTTCTTTTTGCTTGACTAATGTGGTGGTGCCAAGTTAAGTCCCCATGAGGAAAAATAGCAGAATTACTCCAAATATAATGGGGATAAATACCACACACTTAAAATGAGGCGGCAGACAGAGAGGAATTGGTGGTCCTGTTCAGCAATTTGTAAGGTAGTCCCAGGCAGTGTAAAGTACAGTGGTATGAACAGATAGATTTCCTTGGTAGCTGGCAAGGAGGCAAAAACATTGAAGATTGAGTGCACATGCAGAAATCCATGAGTGTGTGACAGCCCCAGGGCAATGGACACACAATGGACACCAGCTGTTTGATTGGTGAAGCTGAAGTAACTTGGGGTTCCTACTGAATGGCTGGACCATAAAGCTCAAGACAGTGTGGATTGTGCTCTTTACAATGAGATGCAGGTCATACACATCCATGTGTTGTGGGTGCCTGGGCAGATATGGAGGATTATAAAGGGCATGTGCCAGGTGCCACATACTGTGTTGCAAAGTGTCCTGCATGGGAGCAGTTGAGCTTTCATCTGGGAAAGCCTTGGGGATGTGTGGGTTGCCTTCTATTGGGTAAATTGGATCCGAGTCAATAAATCACCCATGTAAGCCAATAAATGAGGAAAAAGCCTTTGTTGAGCCCCATAACATGCCCAACAGTTGTGGCAACCATACAAATGAGCTCTGATTTCTGTCCATTGCATAAAAATATTGACAACTGCGTAAATGGGAGGACTGTGGAGCCCTGAGTGCTGTCTGTGGATAAAGGTCCCCTTGGGGTGGTGTAGAGACTTTACCCTCTGACTGTGGTCCTAGAGGGTATATGTGGCAGTGCTGTGGTGGTGGCAGCATCTGCAGCTGCGGATGGGTCCTCTCAATAGAGATGAAATTAACTTAGTCTCAGTAGAACACATAATGTGGACAATTTAATGGATGTGGTGAAGGCAACTAGCTAAATGTTTAAGGACCCTCTTCTCCCAGTGTTGTGAGACTTGACACATAGCTTGACCTTACAAAGCTCAAAAACACAGTGGGAAGCAGCTTGGAAGTCATAGTGGTACCTCACCCTTGAACAGCAAACATTGTAGTAGGCAGGTGTAAACTTATAGTTGACAACAAGTCATCAAGTCCACAGGGGAGCCATCAGGAGACACCAAATTCTGGAAGGACCAGGTAGAGAGAAAAAGATAAATGTTTCATGTTTGTTTACAAAGATAAAATTTCTCAACTTGTAGCTCATAGTTAGTGTAAGAGGAAACGCATTCTGGAAAACAGAGATTAAAAGCTAGAATATTTCTCAGGGTATATGTCCAGTAGTGGGATTGCTGGGTCGTATGGTAGTTCTATTTGTAGTTTTCTAAAGAACCTCCACACTGTTCTCCATAGTGGCTGTATCAATTTACATTCCCACCCTGAGAAAACCATAATTCACAAAGTGTCATGTACCAAAATATTCATTGCAGCTCTATTTACAATAGCCAGGACATGGAAGCAACCTAAATCTCCATCAACAGATGAGTGGATAAAGAAGATGTGGCACATATATACACTGGAATATTACTCAGCCATAAAAAGAAATGAAACTGAGTTATTTGTAGTGAGGTGTATGGACTTAGAGTCTGTCATACACAGTGAAGTAAGTCAGAAAGAGAAAACAACATATTGTATGCTAACACATATATATGCAATCTAAGGAAAAAAAAAAAAAAGGACATGAAGAACCTAGGGGTAAGACGGGAATAAAGACACAGATCTAGTAGAGCATGGACTTGAGGATGTGGGGAGGGGGAAGGGTAAGCTGTGACAAAGTGAGAGAGTGGCATGGACATATATGCACTATCAAACGTAAAATAGATAGCTAGTGGGAAGCAGCCGCATAGCACAGGGAGATCAGCTAGGTTGTTTGTGACCACATAGAGGGGTGGGATAGGGAGGGTGGGAGGGAGGGAGATGCAAGAGGGAAGAGATATGAGAACGTATGTATATGTATAACTGATTCACTTTGTTATTAAGCGGAAACTAACACACCATTGTACAGCAATTATATTCCAATAAAGATGTTAAGAAAAAAACACACGTTATAGTAAAAAATGTCAAAATTCAATGATAATGGACCTTAAAGGCAAACAGGGAAAATTGAATGAAGTAAACTATGAAGAGCATCCATTAGGATATCAGCATATTTATCAGCAAAAACTCTATAAGACAGGATGTGGAAACATAATATATTCAGTGTTGAAAGATAAACCTTTCAGCCAGTAATGCTTTAACCAGAAAAGTTATCCTTCAGACATTAAGAAATAAAGGTTTTCCCAGACAAACAAAATATCATGGAATTAATTAGCAGTTGATCTGTTTTGGAAGAAATGCTAAAATGAGCTTTCAAGCTGAAATATAGAGATGCACATCACTGACATGTAAATATATGAAATCGCTCAACACACTGGCAAAGATGTAAGATAGAATTGCAAAACTGTAACTATATTAGGATGGTTTGCTAATTACTTATCATTGGTAAAAAGGTTAAAGGAAAAGCATATTCAAATTACTATAAATTTAATAAATACATAGCATAAGGTAAATTGTGACATCTAGAATATAAAGGAAGATTAGCAAAAAGGATGGAGATTTTTAGGGAAAAAATATGATGTTATCATAATAAAACATACCATTGTATTTCTGTATGTTATGTAAGCCACACGGTAATAACACAGGAAAATCTAGAGTAGATTCTCAAAAGAATAAATAGTACTAATAGATTTTACCACCATGAAAGGCCACCAAGAGAAAGAGGCAGGCAGGATCAGAGAGACAAATGCAAAATAAAAATACAAAACAACCAGAAAGCAATCAATAAGATAATAGTAAAGATATTCAATAATTGCCCTAAATATAAAAATATTAAATAGGCCAAAAAAGACAGCTGAATCAGAATGTAGTAAGTAAAATCATCTTATTTGTGATTCACATGATCTTATATATGAAAATCACACACTCATCCAAGAGACTGTTGGAATTAGTCAACAAATCCGATAAAATTTTAGGGTATAAAACAAACACACAGAAATTAGTTGCATTTCTAAACACTAATAATGAATATCTGAAAATGAAATAAAGGAAACAATCTCATTCACAATAGCATCCAGGAAATATGAAATACATGGGAATAAATTTAACCAAGGAAGTAAAATTTGTGTAAAATATAAACAACAAAACTTTCTTGAAAGAAATCAAAGACAACACAAACATAAAGACATATTATGTTGATGATTTGGAGAACTAATATTGTTATAATGTTGATATAACCCATAGCCATCTATAGATTCCAAATTTCAATACATTCCTCACATAAAATAAATCCTAAGTTTTATGAAACCATAAGGAATAATGAAAAGAATCCTGAGAAACGAAAACAAATCTGAACATGCCACACTTTCTGATTTCACATGACATTACAAAACTCTAGTGCTCAAAATAACCTGGCACCATCATAAAATGCAATAGACAAATAGAACTGAACAGATAGCCAAGAATTAAACCTAGGCATGAAGAACCATCTAATATTTGATGAAATGGCCAATAATGAAGGACAGTTTATTAAAGAAATTCTGTTGAGAATTGAAAATAAACACAGGAAAAACAATAAAATTGGACTTTAACTTACACTACTCAGAAAAATTTATTCAAAATTAATCAAAGATTTAAACATAAGACCCATCATGATAATACTCCTAGAAGTAAACTTAGGGAAGAAGCCCCTTCACATTAATCTTTGTGATATGACACCAAAAGTACAAACAACAAAACCATAAATCAACACATGAGATTACATCAATCTTGAAAACTTCTACAATAAAAAAAGAAACAGTCAAGAAAATTAAAAGACAGCATACGTGATGGCAGAAAAAATGTTCAAGGCATGTATTGAATAAGAAGTTAATGTCCAAATATAGAAAAAACACACAACTCAATAACAAAATGTCTGATTTAATAATGGACAAAAGAACTAAATAAGCAGTCTTCCAAAGAAGATAACCAAATAGTCCACAGGTACATTGAAAGAGGCTCATCATAACTAATTACCAGGAATTATAAAATGAAATGACAAAAAATATTACTTTATACCTGTTAAAATGCCTATCATCAAGAAGAGAAGAGAGGAGACCTTCAAGATGGCAGAAGAGTAAGACGTGGAGATCAACTTCCTCCCCAAAATTACATTAGAAATACATGTATATGTGGAACAACTCCTAGAGAACACCTACTGAATACTGGCAGAAGACCTCAGAATTCCCAAAAGGCAAGAAACTCCCCATGTACCTGGGTAAAGGGACAGGACGCACACCTCTGGGAGGGAGCTGTGAAGGAGGAAAAGTTTTCACACACTAGGAAGCCTCTTCACTGGTGGAGATGGGAGGTGGCGGGGGAAAAGCTTCAGAGCCACAGAGGAGAGCACAGCAACAGGGGTGCAGAGGGCAAAGTGGAGAGATTCCCACACAGAGGATCAGTGCCAACCAGCACTCACCAGGCTGAGAGGCTTGTCTGCTCACCCACAGGGAGGGTTGGGGGATGGGAGCTGAGGCTCGGAGTTTGAGGATCAGATCCCCGGGAGAGGACTGGGGTTGGCTGCGTGAACACAGCCTGAAGGGGGCTTGTGTGCCACAGCTAGCCAGGAGGGAGTCCAGTAAAAAAATCCACACCTGCCTAAGAAGCAAGAGACCATTGTTTCCGGGTGCGCAGGGAGAGGGGATTCAGAGCACCGCCTAAATGAGCTTCAGAGACAGGTGTGAGACGCGGCTACAAGTGAGGACACCAAAGAAGGGCATGAAACACTAAGGCTGCAGCTTCAGCCACCAAGAAACCAGTGTGCAAGCACAGGTCACAATCCACAGCTGCTCTCCTGAGATCCTGCGCAACCAGCACTGCCAGGGTCCCGTGATATAGGGACAACTTCCCCAGGAGAACACACGGTGCGCCTCAGGCTGTTGCAACGTCATACCGGTCTCTGCTACCACAGGCTTACCCTGCATTCCATACCACTCCCTCCCCCAGGCCTGAGTGAGCCAGAGCCCCCTAATCCAGTGCTCCTTTAACCCTGACCTGTCTGAGTGAAGAACAGACGTCCTCAGGCAACTTTCACACAGAGCCAGGGCCAGTGCAAAGCTGAACCCCAGGAGCTGTGCAAACAAAGAAAAGAAAAGGAAATGTCTCCCAGCAGAATCAGGAGTGGCGGATTATATCTCCACAATCAACCTGATGTACCCAGCATATTTGGAATAACTGAATAGACAAGAAATCATCGCAAAATTGAGGCGGTGGATTTGGGGAGCAACTGTAGACTTGGAATTTGCTTTCTGCATCTAATTTTTTTCTGGTCTTAAGTTTACCTTAGTTTAGTATTTACAGTTTATTATCATTGATATAATATACCAATGATAATAAATTGTTTCGGAAGTGTGTATGTATATGCATTTTTGTGTGATTTTGTCTGTATAGCTTTGCTTTTACCATTTGTCTAGGGTTCTGTCTGTCCAATTTTAAAAATACTTTCTAATTTTTCAAATTTTAATAACTTCATTTTTAAATTTATACATTTTTAATATTTTTTCTCCTAACCTGTGTGGCTGACAGTGTCTTGGTGCTCTGGCCAGGTGTCAGGCCACTGCCTCTGAGGTGGAAGAGGCAAGTTCAGGACATTGGTCCACCAGAGACCTCCCAGCTCCACATAATACAAAGCAGTGAAATCTCTCCCAGAGAACTCCATGGCAACGCTAAGACCCAGCTCCACTCGAAGACCAGCAAGCTACTGTGCTGGAAACCCTATGCCAAACAACTGGCAAGACAAGAACACAACACCACCCATTAGCAGTGAGGCTGCTTAAAATCATAATAAGGTCAAAGATACCCCAAAACACACCACGGGACATGCCCCTGTGCACCACAAAGACATGATCCAGCCTCATTGACCAGAACAGAGACACTAATCCCCTCCACCAGGAAGCCTACACAGCTCACCAAAAGAACCGTACACACTGGGGGCAGATGCAGAAAACAATGGGAACTACAAACCTGCAGCCTGAGAAAAGGAGACCCCAAACATAGTAAGTTAAGCAAAATGAGAATGCAGAGAAACACACAGCAGAAGAAGGAGCAAGGTAAAAATCCACCAGACCAAACAAATGAAGAGGAAATAGGCAGTTTAACTGAAAAAGCATTCAGAAGAATGATAGTAAAGATGATCCAAAATCTTGGAAATAGAATGGAGAAATATAAGAAATGTTTAATAAGGACATAGAGGAACTAAAGATCAAACAAACAATAATGAACAACACAATAAATGAAATTAAAAATTCTCTAGAAGGAATCAATAGCAGAATAACTGAGGTAGAAGAACGGATAAGTGACTTGGAAGATAAAATAGTGGAAATAACTACACAAGGCAGTATAAAGCAAAAAGAATGAAAAGAATTGAGGACAGTCTCAGAGACCTCTGGGACAACATTAGACACACCAACATTCGAATTGTAGTGGTCCCAGAAGAAGAAGAGAAAGAAAATATTTAAAGAGATTATAGAGGAAAACTTCCATAACACGGGAAAGGGAGAAAACTTCCATAACACGGGAAACTTCCATAACATGGGAAAGGGAGAAAACTTCCATAACACGGGAAAGGAGATAGTTAGTCAAGTCCAGGAAGTGCAGAGAGTCCCATATAGGATAAATCCAAGAAGAAACATGACAAGACACATATTAATCAAACTATCAAATATTAAATACAAAGAAAATATATTAAAAGCAGCAAGGGGAAAACAACAAATAACATACAAGGGAATCCACATAAGATTAACAGCTGATCATTCATCACAAACTCTGCAACCAGAAGGGAGAGGAAGGACATATTTAAAGTGAAGAAAGGGAAAAACATTCAACCAAGATTACCCTAATGAGCAAGGATCTCATTCAGATTTGAAGAAGAAATTAAAACCTTTACACACAAGAAAAAGTTTAGAGGATTCAGCTTTACAACAAATGCTAAAGGAAATTCTCTAGGCAGGAAACACAGGAGAAGGAAAATACCTACAATAACCCACCCAAAACAATTAACGAACTGGTAATAGAAACACACATATCGATAACAACCTTAAAGGTAAGTGGATTAAAGTCTCCACCAAAACACATAGACCTGTGGAATGGATTCAAAAACAAAAATGATATATGTGCTATCTACAAGAGACCAATTTCAGACGTAAGGACACATACAGACTGAAAGTGAGGGGATGGGAAAAGATATTCCATACAAATGGAAATCAAAAGAAAGCTGGAGTAGCAATTCTCATATCAGACAAAATACACTTTAAATAAACACTATTACAAGAGACAAAGAAGGAGAGTACATAATGGTCAAGGGATCAATCCAAGAAGATATAAAAATTGTAAATATTTATGCACCCAATATAGGAGCTCCTCAATACATAAGGCAAATGCTAACAGCCATAAAAGGGGATACCAACAGTAAAATAATCATAGTATTGGACTTTAACACCCCACTTTCACCAAAGGACAGATCACCCAAAATGAAAATAAATAAGGAAACACAAGCTTTATATGATACATTAAAAAAGATGGACTTAATTGATATTTATAGGACATTCCACCCGAAAACCACAGAATAAACAGTCTTCTCAAGTTCTCATGGAACATTCTCCAGGATACATCATATGTTGGGTCAAAAATCAAATATTGGTAAATTTGAAAAAATTGAAATCATATCAAGTATCTTTTCTGACCAATATGCTATGAGACTGTTATCAATTACAGGAAAAAGTGTGTAAAAAATACAAACACATGGGGGCTAAACAATACACTACTTAGTAACCAAGAGAGCACTGAATAAATCAAAGAGGGAATAAAAATATACCTAGAATTAAACGACAGTGAAAAAAAATCAATGAACCAGTACCTATGGGATTCAGCAAGAGGAGTTCTAAGGGGGAAGTTTATAGTAATACAATCCTACTTGAAGAAACAAGAAACATCACAAATAAAGAACCTAACCTTACACTAAAGCATACTGAGAAAGAAGCAGAAGAAAATATAAACCCAAAGTTAGCAGAAGGAAAGAAAGCATAAAGTTCAGATCAGAGATACATGAAAAAGAAATGAAGGAAACAAGAGTGGAGATCAATAAAATGAAAAACTGGTTCTTTGAGAAGATAAACAAAATTGATAAACCATTAGCCAGACTCCTCAAGAAAAAAAGGGAGAAGACTCAAATCAATAGAATTAGAAATGAAAAAAGAGAAGTAACAACGGACATTGCAGAAATACAGTGAATCATGAGAGGTTAATACAAGCAAGTATATGCCAAAACAAAAGGGCAACCTGGAAGAGATGTACACATTCTTAGAAAAGCACAACCTTCCGAGACTGAACCAGGAAGAAATAGAAAATATGAACAGACCAATCACAAGCACTGAAATTGAAACTGTGATTAAAACCTTCCAACAAACAAAACCCCAGGACCAGATGGCATCACAGGCAAATTCTATGAAACACTTAGAGAATAGCTAACACCTATCCTTCTCAAACTCTTCCAAAATATATCAGATGGAGGAACACTCCCAGACTCATTCTACGAGGGCACCATCACCCTGATACCAAAATCAGACAATGATGTCACAAAGAAAGAAAGCTACAGGCCAATATCACTGATGAACATAAATGCAAAAATCCTCAACAAACTACTAGCAAACAGAATCCAACAGCACATAAAAACGATCATACACCATGATCAAATGGGATTTATCCCAGAAATGCAAGGATTCTTCAATATATGCAAATCAATCAATGTGATACACCATATTAACAAATTGAAGGAGAAAAAACATATAATCATGTCAATCGATGCAGAGAAAGCTTTTGACAAAAATCAACACCCGTTATGATAAAAACGCTCCAGAAAGTAGGCATGGAGGGAACTTACCTCAACATAATAAAGGCCATATATGAAAAACCCACAGCCAACCTCGTCCTCAATGGTGAAAAACTGAAACCGTTTCCACGAAGATAAGGAAAAAGACAAGGTTGGCCACTTTCACCACTATTATTCAACATAGTTTTGAAAGTTTTAGCCACAGCAATCAGAGGAGAAAAAGAAATAAAAGGAATCCAAATCAGAAAAGAAGCAAAGCAGTCACTGTTTGCAGATGACATGATACTAAACATAGAGAATCCTAAAGAGGCTACCAGAAAACTGCTGGAGCTAATCAATGAATTCGTTAAAGTATCAGAATACAAAATTAATTCACAGAAATCTCTGGCATTCCTGTACACTAATGATGAAAAATCTGAAAGAGAAATTAAGGAAACACTCCTATTTACCATTGTAAGATAAAGAATAGAACACCTATGAATAAAACTACGTAAGGAGACAAAAGACCTGTATGCAGAAACCTATAAGACACTGATGAATGTAATTAAGGATGATACAAAGAGATGGACAGATATACCACATTCTTGGATTGGAAGAATCAATATTGTGAAAATCACTATACTACTCAAAGCAATCTACAGATTCAGTGCAATCCCTGTCAAACTACCACTGGCATTTTTCACAGAACTAGAAGAAACTATTTCAGAATTTTTATGCAAACAAAATAGGCTCTGAAAAGCCCAAGCAATCTTGAGAAAGAAAAACAGAGCTGGGGTAATCAGACTCCCGGACTTCAGTCTCTACTACAAAGTTACAGTAATCAAGACTGTATGGTACTGACACAAAAACAGAAATATAGGTAAATGGAACCGGATAGAAGGCCAAGAGATAAAACCACACACATATGGTCACCTTATCATGATAAAGGAGGCAAGAATATACAATGGAGAAAAGACAGCCTCTTTGATATGTAGTGCTGGGGAAAATGGACAGCTACACATAAAAGAATGAAATTAGAACACTTCCTAACACCATACACAAAAATAAACTCAAAATGGCTTAAAGACCTAAATGCAAGGCCAGGCACAATAACACTCTTAGGGGAAAACATAGGTAGAACACCCTATGACATACATCACAGCAAGATTCTTTTGGACCCACCTTCTAGAGAAAGGGAAATAAAAACAAAAATAAACATATGAGACCTAATGAAACTTAAAAGCTTTTGCACAGCAAAGTAAACCATAAACAGCACAAAAAGGCAACTCTCAGAATGGGATAAAATATTAGCAAATGAAGCAACTGGCAAAGGATTAACCTCCAAAATAAACAAGCAGCTCATGCAGCTTAATATCAAAAAAAAAAAAAAAAAAAAACACAATCCAAAAATGGGCAAAATACCTAATTAGACATTTATCCAAAGAAGATACACAGATTGCCAACAAACACATGAAAGGCTGTTCAATATCATTAATCATTAAAGTAATGCAAATCAAAACTACAATGAGGTATCACCTCACAGCAGTCAGAACGGCCATCCTCATAAAATGTACAAAAAAAAAATGCTGGAGATGGTGTTGAGAAAAGGGAACCCTCTTGAACTGTTGGTGGGAATGTGAATTGGTACAGCCACTATGGAGAACAGTATGGAGGTTCCTTAAAAAACTACAAAGAGAACTACCATACGACCCAGGAATCCCACTACTGGGCATATACCCTGAGAAAACAATAATTCAGAAAGAGTCATCTACCACAATATTCTGGTTGCAGCTCTATTTAGTGTAGCCAGGAAATGGAGGCAACCTAAGTGTCCATTGACAGAAGAGTGGATAAAGAATACATGGCACATATATACAATGGAATATTACTCAGCCAAAAAAGAGACGAAATTGAGTTATTTGCAGTGAGGTGGATGGACCTAGAGTCTGTCATACAGAGTGAGGTAAGTCAGAAAAAGAAAAAAAAATTGTATGCTAACACATATATATGGAATCTAAAAAAAAAGGCTATGAAGAACCTAGGGGCAGGATAGGAATAAAGACGCTGATGTAGAGAATGAACTGAGGACACGAGGAGGGGGAAGGGTAAGCTGGGACAAAGTAAGAGAGTAGCATGGACTTATATATACTACCAAAGGTAAAATAGACAGCTATTTGGAAGCAGCCGCATAACACAGGGAGATCAGCTCCGTGCTTTTTGAGTGCCTAGAGCGGTGGGGGAGGGAGGGAGGGAGGGAGATGCAAGAGGGAGGGGATATGGGGATGTATGTATACATATAGCTGATTCAGTTTATTATACTGCAGAAACGAACAAAACATTGTAATGCAATTATACTCCAATAAAGATGTTAAGAAAAAGAAAAGGAAGGGAAGAAATTAGAAATGTAAACAGAAAAGTGAGAAAAGGAGAATCCTTATCCACTGTTGATGGGAATGCAAATTTACTAAGCCAATATAAAACACAATGTAAATTGTTCTTAAAAAATTACAGATAGGGGCTTCTCTGGTGGCGCAGTAGTTGAGAGTCCGCCTGCCGATGCAGGGGATACGGGTTAGTGCCCCAGTGCGGGAAGATCACACATGCCATGGAGCAGCTAGGCCCGTGGGCCATGGCTGCTGAGCCTGCACATCTGGAGCCTGTGCTCCACAACGGGAGAGGCCACAACAGTGAGAGGCCCACGTACCGCAAAAAAAAAAAAAAATTACAGATAGACCTACCATGTGTTCCCACAATTCCACTTCTGGGGTTATTGGTCAGGAGAAATGAAAATGCAATATGAAAGATATAAGTATCCATCCCATGTTTATTGCCAGATTATTCACAATTGCCAATATATTAAAACATCCTACCTGCCTATCAAAGAATTAATGGATAAAGAAAAAGTACCATATTAATATATGTACTGGAATATTATTCAGCCATGAGAAAAAAATTCTGTCATATGTGAAAACATGGATGAAACATGAGGGCACTATGCCAACTGAGACAGGTTAAAGAAAATACCATATCACCTCCCATTTATTTGGATTAAAAAATAAAAACTCAAAGAAACAGAAAACTTCAATTCTTTACTGGTCTGCAATGATCAAGACCTTCCTTGCTTCCTTCAAATTACTGCACAGACAGTTAGGCCGAAGAAGAAGAATGTGGCTACAATGGGGACAGCAGGGGACTTGGAGATCCCAGATTTTCTTCACAAGGTGAAAAACTATAGAGATTCTGTGCCAGGGCACCAAGGCAGAATTTGAACGGAACCCTGGATTCATGTGCTCCCTCTCCAACATTCGGCCCATGTGCAACTTCATGTTTCTCTGAATATGTAACATTATGCCCCGCCTCAATTTTAAGGCTTTAAGAGACTTGGGTCACCACAGAACCTTAAAACAGCAAAAGGTATGGATGGCAATAGAGGGCTTCAACCCAAGTGTATTTTCTGAATCACTCTACATTCTGGACCAGTGTGGATGTGCCTACCTGTCCCTCATAACTGCCTGATACAGTGTGCTTCCAGCTGGGTACTTTTACATCTGAAATCCCTCATGTCAGTAGTGCTTGTGTGAGGGGTCTTATAGAGTCAGGGCATTGAGGTGCACCAATGGATTTTCTCTATACGAGATTTGTCATGATTATTTTCTAATAACTGGGTCAGAGCGAATCTGTTCCTGTCTTTTGGGGAAAAAATTATGGTCACTAGGGGTGGGATGGGGAGTAGAGATAAAAGTTGAAGGTGATCAAAGGGTATAAACCTCCAATTAAAATGTGAATGAGATCTGGGGATATAATGCACACCACAAGGATAGAATCATTAATTAAGAGATACTTCATTTTAAGTGGAGTTTGTAGACCAGAGGGGGTGCTCTCATTCCCTACCACTCCATGTCAATTGCAGGCCCAACAGGAAGAAACAAAACTTTGCATCTTCAACAGTAAGAGTTTTACTCCTATATTAGCCAATAAAAACCTACTACAATCCAAGATCACAGTTTTTTCAATGGAATCTCTGTATATAAGAGCTTTTCCCAACTCCCCTTTTCCTCTGTAAAAGAATACTTCCCTCCTTTGTTTTCTGGAATTGCTTGTGCTTCACCATAGGTTGCATGTCCTGAATTGCAATTCTTTGCTGTTCCCAAATAAACACATTTGCTGGTAAAATAACGGGTTCTTACAAGCCAAAAACAACTGTAGTTATCCATATCATATTCAATATTTGAAAGTTGCTAAGAGTGTAAAATTTTAAAGTTTTCACCACTATGGAGTGAACAAGATGGTGGAGCAGGAAGACCCTGAGCTCACCTTCTCTTACAGGCACACCCAAATCACAACTATATAGAGAGCAACTATGGATGAGAAATACTTGAAGACTAACAGAAAAGATCTCTACAACTAAAGATAGAAAGAAGTATCCAAACCAAGAGAGGTAGGAGGGGACGAGTAGAGGTAAAAACCCATACCACTAGGGAGGTAACACACAAATGGGAAGATAATTAACAATTGCAGGGAGTAAGAGTTACACATTGGGATCCCAAGCCTGGAGGTCCTCAGCCAGGAAGATAAGCCCACAGACTGTTTGGTTGTGAAGACAAGTGAGGCTTAATTTAGGAGAGATAGAGAGATGTAGGAAATAGAGGAGGAGGAGGAGGAAGAAAAAAATCACACTTAAGGGAACAGAGCCAACTCAAGTCCATCATCAGAATTTCTGCCACAAAATCCTGGTATCAGATACAACCACTGACAGGGTAATGATGACCACTAGAGAGGAAGTGTTGCATCATACTTGTGCAAGCTCCAGCTTCTCCGCTTACAGCCCAACCCACGGCTGAAGTGATAGCAGTGAGCACACCCTGAGGAAACTGGTGACTGGGGTCCACCTCAAATCTAAGCCTCCCATCAAAGCACACACAGTATGTATAGAAACAGTGTCACATAAAAATACCATTTCAAGGCCACAATATATAACTGTATCACCTAAATTCATAGAGGCAGAGAAAGTTAAGTAAAATGAAAAGGCAGAGGAACTACTCTCAACTGAAGAAGCAAGAGAAAACAGTTGAAAAAAAGTAATAATGAAACAGAAAGAAAAAAATTACTGGATAAAGAATTCAAAACATGGACAGTAAAATCAGTTTAACAAGAAACAAGAAAATATAAAGAAGACCAAACAAAAATAGATAATTCGATAGCTAAAATTAAAAACACATAAAAGGAATAAAGAGCAGACTGAGTGATACAGAAGAAAGCATAAATGATATGGAATATAGAACAATGAAAATCACCCAATCAGAAGAGTAGCAGAAAGAAAACTGAACAAAACTTGAAAGTAATCTAGGATATATCCGTGATAACTTTAAACATGCCAAACATTTACATTATAGACATTCCAGAAGAAGAGAGAGAAGAGGGATCAAACATGTATTTGAGGAAACTATGGCTAAAATCTTTCCAAACCTGAAGAAAGAAACATATCCAGGTACAGAAAGTACATAGACACCCAAATAAGATGAACACAAAGAGGCCAACACCAAGATATATCACAATAAAAATGACAAAAGTTAAAGATAAACAGAGAATTCTAAAAGTAGTAGAAAAAAATAGTCATGTACAAGGTAATCCCCATAAGGCTATCAGCTAATTTCTCTGCAGAGATATTACAGGCCAGTAGAAAGTAGCATGATATATATCTAAATCCTGAAAGAAAAAGACCTGCAATATAGGTACACTACCCAGCAAGATTGTCATTTAGTATTGAAGAAAAAATAAAGAGCTTCTCAGATAAGCAAAAACTAAAAGAATTCACCAATACTAAACACACCTAACAGAAATGTTGACAGCACATCAACAGAAGAAAGGAACAACATGATCAAGTCAACATGATCATGCTTTCTGCAGAAAAAGCATTTGATAAAATTCAACATTCATTCATGATAAAAAATCTCACCAAAATGAGTATAGAGACAACATATCTCAACATAATAAGAGGCATTTATAACCAATCCACAGCCAATATAATACTCAACAGTGAAAAGTTAAAAGCCTCCCAATTAAATTCTGGGGAAAAAAACAAGGATGCCCATTCTCTCCACTTCTATTCAATATACTATTGGAAATTCTAGCCACAGCAATCAGACAAGAAAAACACCATATCCAAATGGTAAGGGAATAGGTGAAATTGTCATTGTATGCAGATGACATGACACTCCTTATAGAAAGCCCTTTAAAAAAAGCTCACAAAAACTATTATAACTACTAAATGAATTCAGCAAGCTAGGAGGATACAAGATCAATATATAGAGAAATCTGTTGCATTTCTTTACACTAACAATAAAATATCAGATAAAAAAGTAAAAATATCAGATAAAATATTAAAAAAAATTATCATTTAAAATTGACTCAAAAAATACAATAGCCTAGGAAGAGGCCTAAGTGAGGATGTAAAAGCCCTATAAACTGAGAAATATAAAACAATGATTAAAAAAACTTGAAGATGGTAAAAAGAGTCTGTCATACAGAGTGAAGTAAGTCAGAAAGAGAAAAACAAATGCCATATGGTAACACATATATATGGAACCTTAAAAAAAAAGTTTATGAAGAACCTAAGGGAAGGACAGGAATAAAGACGCAGATGTAGAGAATGGACTTGAGGACACGGGGAGGGGGAAGTGTAAGCTGGGACAAAGTGAGAGAGTGGCACGGACATATATACACTACCAAAGGTAAAAGTGATAGCTAGTGCGAAGTGGCCGCATAGCACAGGGAGATCAGCTTGGTGTTTTGTTACCACCTAGAGGGGTGGGATAGGGAAGGTGGGAGGGAGGGAGATGCAAGAGGGAAGAGATATGGGGATATATGTATATGTATAGCTGATTCACTTTGTTATAAAGCAGAAACTAACACACCATTATAAAGCAATTTTACTCCCATAAAGATGTTAAATGTTAAAAATAAAGCTGTGGAGAGCAGTAAGATGTAAAAAAAAAATTGAAGATAAAAATTAATGGAAAGATATTCCCTGCTATTAGATTGGAAACATTGATACTGATAAAGTGGCCATACCACCCAAAACAATCAACAGATTTAATGCTATCCCTATCCAAATATTCAAGACATTTTTTACAGAGGTAGAACAAATAATACTAAAATTTATATGAAATAACACGCACACACACTCACAAAGACAAAACTCACCAGATTGTCAATGCTATTCCAAGGAAAGAAGAACAAAGCTGGAGGCATAAACCTCCCACACTTTAGACAATACTACAAACCTACAGTAATCAAAACAGCATGGTATTGGCACAAAACCAGACATACTCATCAATGGAACAAAATAGAGAGCCCAGAAATAAACCTACTTACCTGCAGTGAGTTAATATTTGACAAAGGAGGCCAGAATACACAATGCAGAAAGGTAGTCTCTTAAGTAAATGGTGTTGGGAAAGCTGGACCACCTTATGTAAATGAATAAAATTAGAACACAGCCTCACACCATACATAACAATAAACTCAAAATGACTGAAAGTCTTCAGTATAAGACATGTCACCATAAAACTCCTTGAAGAGAACATAGGCAAAACATTCTCTGACATAAATTATAGTAATATTCTTAGTCTACCAAGGCAAAAGAAATGAAAGCAAACATAAATAAATGGTACCTAGTCAAACTTAAAAGTTTGCTCTACAAATGTAATGATCAACAAAACAAAAAGACAACCTATGGACTGGAGAAAATACTTTCAAATAATGCGACCAACAAGAGCTTAAATTCCAAAATATACAAAAGTTCATACAACTGAATATAAATAACCAAACAAGGTAATAGCACATGAGTGAAGACCTAAATAGACATTTCTCCAAAGAAGACATACAGGTGGGCAAGACACATGAAAATAGTTACTTATTAGAGAAATGCAAAGCAAAACTCCAAAGAGTTATCACCTTACAACAGTCAGAATGGCTATCATCAAAAAGTCTACAAATAGTGCTGGAGAGAGGGTGGAGAAAAGGGAATCCTTGGACACTGTTGGTGAGAATGTAAATTGTGGCAGCCACTAAGAAAATAGTGTGAAGTTTCCTTTAAAAACTAAAAATAGAACAATGATATTATTCAATAATCCCACTCTTGGGAATATATCTAGAAAATATGAAAACAATAATTTGAAAGATTCATATACCCCAATGTTCACAGCAGAACTATTCACAGTTCCCAAGACAAGGAACAATCCAAGTGTGCACCAACAGATGAGTGGTTAAAGATGATATGGTGTGTATACACAACGGAATATTACTCAGCCATAAAAAGAATAAAATATTGTCCTTTGTAGCAACACTGATGAACTTAGAGATTATCATACTAAGTGAAGTAAGTTAAAGAAAGGCAAATATTACATATCATTTATATGTGGAATCTAAATCAAATAATACAAATGAAACTTATTTACAAAACAGAAACAGACTCATACATATAGAAAACAGACTTATGGGTACCAATGGGGTAAGGCAGTGGGGATAATTAAATGAAGAGTATGGGCTTAACAGATCACACCTCTATATATAAAACAGATAAGAAGCAAGGATTCACTGTAAAACACAGAAAACCACATTCAGTATCTTATAATAAACTATAGTGGAAAATAATCTGAAGCTCTACACCAGATACTAACATAATATTGTAAATTAACTATAGTTAAATAAAAAAGAAATATTGAAGAGTCTCCTTTAAATAGAAAAGAAGTAAGAATTTACAGGAAAAGGAAAATCCAATAGGAAACACAAATATATAGTAACTATTGAAGTTCACAAAAATAAGTCAGTATGCAGATTAAGAGACAAAAATATAGTAAAATCAACTATAACTAAAATAAACAGTAAATGAATAAGCCTGAAGATGTAAAAGATGATATCATTACCATAAATTTTAGGGGAAAGGAGTAAAAACATTTTACAATACGTTTGGACATTAATGACTATATATTTAAAGCTAAAAGATATAATTATGGGGCAACATAGTTACCATGGGGTCCATATATGTTTTTATAGGTTAAAAACTTATAATTTATACAGCAAAAAAAAGAAATGAACCCAAGCATATTACTAAAGAAAATCATCAAACCACAGCTGGAGACCCCAAAAGAAGAAATGAAAAGAAAAGAATACCAACACACTGGAAAACAAGTAATAAAATAGAAAAGAGTAAATACCTATCAATAATTACTTTAAGTGTCAATAGATGAAGTACTCCAATAAACAGACACAAGGTGGTTGACTGGATAAAAATAAAAGTCCCTTCAATATCCTGCCAACAAGAGGCTAACTATAGGGTAAAATCACACATAGGCTGAAAGTGAGGGGATGAGAAAAGATATTTCATGTAATTGACAAGAACACAGGGGTAACATTAAGCATATAAGACAAAATAGAGTCTAAAATATATCCTACAACTAATGACAAAGCAGGGACTCATATAATGATAAAGGGATTAATACAAAAATGATCTTACACTTGTCAACATATATGCACCTAGCACAGGAGCACCTAAACTTACAAAGAAAATACTAAGAGACATAAAAGGAGAAATTGACAACAAAAAGAAATAGTCTGTAACACCCCACCAACTTCAATAAAGAAATCATCCAAAGAGAAAATTAATAATCTTAAATGACACAATAGACAAGGTAACTTAATTGATGTTTACAGAACATTATTTCCCCAAACAACAGAATATATTTTCTTTGTAAATACACGTGAAATATTCTCTCCAGGGTAGATCACATACTAGGCGAGAAAACAAAAGCCTCAATAAATTAAGATAATATAAATTATATAATTGTTTTCAACCACAATGGAATGAAACTAGAAATCAACTGCAAAAAGAAAAACAGAAAAAAGCAAAGCATATGGAGACTAAAAACCATCCTACTAAAACCAGTGAGTCAATGATAAAATGAGACAATAAATTATAAAATACAAGACAAACAAAAATAAAAACACAAGTTCAAAATTTATGTTACACAGCAAAAGCAATTCTAAAAGAGAAGATTATACTGATACTGGTCATCTTCAAGAACAAGAAAAATCTCAAATAAACAACATAATGCACCTCCTAAAAACATTAGAAAAAGAAAAAGAACAATAAAAGCCTAAAGTCAGCTTAGAAGGAAGGAAATACTAAAGGTCAGAGGGAAAATAAATAAAATAAAGATAAAAACAAAACTATTATAAAGACCAACATAAAAACAGTTGTTTTTTGTTTTGTTTTGTTTTGTTTTTTTCTGGTACGCAGGCCTCTCACTGTTGTGGCCTCTCCCGTTGCGGAGCACAGGCTCAGGACGCGCAGGCTCAGCGGCCATGGCTCACGGGCCCAGCCGCTCCGCAGCATGTGGGATCTTCTCAGACCGGGGCACGAACCCGTGTCCCCTGCATCGGCAGGCGGACTCTCAACCACTGCGCCACCAGGGAAGCCCTAGAGTTGGTTTTTTGATACAATAAACAAAACTGACAAACCCCTGCCACACTCATCAAAAAGAAAAGAGAGAAGTCTCAAATAGACAAAATACAACGTGAAAGAGAAGAAATAACAATCCACACCATAGAAATTTTTTAAAATCATAAGAGAATATTATGAAGAATTATATGAAAACAAATTGAATACCATAGAAGTAGATGAATTTCTAGAAACCTATGGCCTGCTAGGCCTGCCAATACTGACTGAAGAATAAACATAGTATTGAACAGTCCAACATGAACAGTGAAACACAATCTGTAATTTTAAAAAAATGTCTAGAACCAGACAGCTTCATTGGGGAATTATACCAAACGTACGGTGTAAAAAGTATGCCAATCCATCTCAAACTATTGCAAAAAACTGAAGATTTGGGAACACTCCCAAATTATTCTGTTAGGCCCCCACAATCCTGATATGAAGACCACGTAGAAACACTACAAAAATAAAAATTACAGGCCAATATCTTTGATAAACCTACATACAAAAATCTTCAATAAAATATTAGCAAACAAGCCAACAATATATGAAAGAAGATAATACACCATGATCAAGGTATAATCATTCCATTGTCAAAAGGAAAAATTAGAGATATACAAATCATTCAGTGTGATACACCACATTAATAAAAGTTAAGACAAGATCACATGAACATCTCAATAGACACAGAAAAATCATCTGAGAAAATTCAACAACCATCCCGGATAAAAATTCTCACCAAAGTGGGTTTGAATAGAACCCACTCAACGTAATAAAGGCCAATTATGAAAATCCACAGCCAACATAATATTCACTAATGAAAAGGTAAAATCAGAAGCAATACTAAGGATACCCACAGTCACTAATTTTTTCAACATAGTACTGAGAGACTTAGCCTAAGCAGAGAGAGAGAAAAAACAAAAGAAAGAAAGAAAAAAGTATCCAAATGTAATGGAAGAGGTAAAAGTATCATTGAATGCAGATGACATGATATTCTATACAGAAAACCCTAGACTCCACACAGAAGCTATTAGAACTAATAGATTCAGCAATGTAACAGATAGAAGATTAATACCTATAAATCTGTTGTGTTTTATTACACTAACAATGAAATACCAGAAATTGAAAGGAAATAAAAAGCAAACAGTTGATTGGATTAAAAAAAAAGAAAGAAAGAAAAACAGGAAAATAACTGAGGAGATGAAAACTCTAAACGGTGAAAACTAAAAAACACTGACAAAGAAAACTGAACATGATAAAAAAGGATGTAAGGTATTCCGTGTTCTTGGATTGGAAGAATTAATATTGTTAAAATGGCCATACTATCCAAAGCAAATTACAGATTTAATGTGATTTCTATCAAATTATCCATGATGTTTTTGACAAAACTAGAACCAACAATTCTAAAATTTGTATGGAACAACAAAAGACCTAAAATTATCAAAGCAATTGGGAAAAAAATTAGAAAAAAGCTGGAGGTATAATTTCTAGACTTCAGGAGATTTAAAAAAACGAAAAAAACTCTCATGAATTGACATACAAAGAGAGACAGAATCACAGACATACAAAAAAATACCACTTATGGTTACCAAAGGGGAAAGACATGTGGGAGAAACATCTTAAGAGTGTGAAATTAACAGATACAAACTACTATAAATAAAATAGATAAGCAAAACTGGTTTACTATACACTCCAGGGAATTATATCCAATATCTGGTAATAATTTGTAATGGAATATAACCTGAAATAAAAAACCCACAAAAAAGCCTGAATCACTAAGCTGTACATCCGAGACTAACACAATCTTGTAAATCATCTAAACTTCAATGTAAAATAGTTTAAAAAAATAAAAAAGATCAATAAAAACATGATTTGATTTTTGGAAAAGGAAAAAAAGTTGTAAAACTTTAGCCAGGCTCAACAAGAAGAAAGAAGAGAGGACGCAGATTAATGAGACATGAAATGAAACAGGAGAAATAAAAATTGATACTACAGAAATATGAAAAAAGCATGCTATAAATAATTACATACAGACCAAATAACCTATAAGAAATTGACAAATTCTAGAATTATATCATGAATAAACAGACAGATCATTACAGGTGAAATTGCCTTTGTAATAAATATAACTTCCAATTTAAAAAAAAGTCAGAGATCTGATAGTGTCACAGGGAAGTAACAAAAATATAAGAAAAATAATACCTATACTTGTCAAACAATTACAAAAAATTGAACAGGTGCAAATACTCACAAATTCATTCTGTGAGACCAACATTAATCTGATTCCAAAACCAGATGAAGACACGACAAAAACGAACAAAAAAACAAAAAAAACAAAAAAAAAAAAGAAAGAAAAAGAAAAAAGAAAATTACAGATCAATATCTTTGGTAAATATAGTTGTAAAATTTCTCAATAAAATGTTAAAAATTTGAATGTGACAATATATTAAAAATATTTTACCCTATGATCAAGTTGCATTAATTCCACATTCACAAGGATGGCTCAACATATGCACATGAATCAGTGTGATACACCACGTTAAGAAAAGGAAATATATCAATCACATGAACATCTCAACAGATGCAAAAAAAAAAAAAAAAAAAAAAAGAAGGGAGGATGACATAATTCAACATCAATTCATAATAAACATCCTCATCAAAATGTGTATAGAGGACACATATCACAATATAATAAAGAAAATTTATACCAAACCCACAGCCAACATCATATTCAAACATGAAAACCTGGAAACCTTCCCATTATATTTAGGAACAAGAGAAGAATTGTATTTAATATAGTATTAGAAGTCCTAGCCATAGATCATATGAGAAAAAAATAAAAACTGTAACCAAATTGGATTAGAAGAGGTAAAACTGTCAGGTTGCATGGTACAATATACAGAGAACCCTAAATTCCCCATCCGAAACTTATTAGAATTAAACAATAAATTCAACAAGGTTGCAAGATACATGATTAATACACAGAAATCTATTGTGTTTCTATAAAATAGTAATGAAATATCAGAAAGAGAATGTGAAAAAAACAATTTTATTTTTTTTTTAACATTCTTAAAGAACCTCCATACTGTTCTCCATAGTAGCTGTATCAATTTACATTCCCACCAACAGTGCAAGAGTGTTCCCTTTTCTCCACAACCACTCCAGCCTTTATTTTTATATTTTATTTTTTTAATTTTTTAAACATCTCTATTGGAGTACAATTGCTTTACAATGGTGTGTTAGTTTCTGCTTCATAACAAAGTGAATCAGTTATACATACACATATATTCCCATATCTCTTCCCTCCTGCGTCTCTCTCCTTCCCACCCACCCTAACCCACCTTTCTAGATGGTCACAAAGCACGGAGCTGATCTCTCTGTGCTATGCGGCTGCTTCCCACTAGCTATCTATTTTACGTTTTATAGTGTATATATGTCCATGCCACTCTCTCACTTTGTGAGAGCTTACACTTCCCCCACCCCATATCCCCAAGTCCATTCTCTAGTAGGTCTGTGCCTTTATTCCTGTCTTACCCCTAGGTTCTTCATGACATTTTTTTCTTAGATTCCATATATATATTTTAGCATACAGTATTTGTCTTTCTCTTTCTGACTTACTTCAGTCTGTATGACAGATTCTAGGTCCATCCACCTCACTACAGATAACTCAATTATGTTTCTTTTTATGGCCAATATTCCATTGTATATATGTGTCATATCTTCTTTGTGTGTGTGTGTGTGTGTGTGTGTGTGTTACGCGGGCCTCTCACTATTATGGCCTCTCCCATTGTGGAGCACAGGCTCCGGATAAGCAGGCTTAGCGGCCATTGCTCACGGGCCTAGCTGCTCCAGGGCACGTGGGATCTTCCCGGACTGGGCACGAATCTGTGTCCCCTGCATCGGCAGGCAAGCTCTCAACCACTGTACCACCAGGGAAACCCTGCCACATCTTGTTTATCCATTCATCTGATGATGGACACTTAGGTTGCTTCCATCTCCTGGCTATTGTAAATAGAGCAGCAATGAATAATTTGGTACATGACTCTTTTTGAATTATGGTTTTCTCAGGGTATATGACCAGTAGTGGGAATGCTGGGTCATATGGTAGTTTTATTTGTAATCTTTTCACGAACCTCCATACTTTCCCCATAGCGGCTGTACCAATTCATATTCCCATCACCTTGATACCAAAACCAGACAAGGATGTCACAAAGAAAGAAAACTACAGGCTAATATCACTGATGAACATAGATGCAAAAATCCTCAACAAAATACTAGCAAACAGAATCCAACAGCACATTAAAAGGATCATACACTACGATCAAGTGGGGTTTATTCCAGGAATGCAAGGATTCTTCAATATACGCAAATTAATCAATGTGATAAACCATATTAACAAATTGAAGGAGAAAAACCATATGATCATCTCAATAGATGCAGAGAAAGCTTTTGACAAAATCCAACACCCATTTACGATAAAAACTCTGCAGAAAGTAGTCATAGAGGGAACTTTCCTCAACATAATAAAGGCCATATATGACAAACCCACAGCCAACATCATCCTCAATGGTGAAAAACTGAAAGCATTTCCACTAAGATCAGAAACAAGACAAGGCTATGTTTATTTGTAATACTTCTTTTTTTTTATCCTTTGTGTTATAGCTAAGATTTGAATATATTATTCCTAAAAAGAGGTACAGTATTCTAATTCTGAATATATCATCTGAATCAGATTTGTTTGTGTATTTTTATCTTTTTATTTCATTTGAAGAGCTCCTTTCCCATTCTTTGTTATGCAGATCCAGTGTTGGTAAAATCTCTCAGCTTTTCTCTGTCTTGAAAAGCCAAGTGTTTTTTAATCTATAAAACATAAATTTGCAGGACAAAATATTCTTGGCTGTCAGTTTTTGTCTTTTGAGTACGCCATTCTAATATCCCCTGACCTATAGAATTTCTGCTGAAAAATCTGCTGATAGCCTAATGGGTATACTTATATAGGTTAACTGTGTTTTTCTCTCCTGGCTAATGTTTAAATTCTTTTCTTATCACTGACTTTTCACAGTTTTGATATATCTTGGAGGTCTTTTAAACTTTTCTTTGAGGTAATAAGGTGGTATGCTGGTTTTGTGAACTTTAATTTCCCGTTGTTTTCCCAGGTTTGGGAAGTTCCCAGGTATTATCTCTTTAACTAAGCTCTTTGTTCTCCTTTCCCTCTCTTCTTCTGGAATAATCATTATTCTTTTATTAGCCTTTCCCACGAAGTCATATAGTTCTAGCAAGGTTTCTTCCCTTTTAAAAAATCTTAGCTCTCACACATCTTCCTCTGAATTATGACAAATTTCTATTTGAGTTCACTAATACTCTCTTCCATGTAATCTGATCTATTTCTAGTGCATTCTAGGGCAATTTTTACCACATTTATGGAGTTCTTTTGCTCCAGAATTTGTTTTTTTCTTTTTTGGAATTGTAGTCTTTTTAAGTAAAGTACTCCTTCTTTAGTTAACTTTGTTCTGAGATTGCCTTTCTGAGTTTTCCTGTAGCTCATCAATTTTTCATAACACCTATTTTAAATCCATTAACATTTTGATGGCAATATTTTATATCTTTTGGTTCAGTTGCATAACATTGTTAGTTTTTTGTGATAATGTAGTACCATGATTTTATTCACAGTGTTTGATGAAAAGTGCCTCTGATCTGCATTTGAAGTAGCAAACACCTTTCTTATTTATGCAAGGCTTTGTTCACTTTGATTGTAAGAATATATAAGGTTGATAGTTTGGAGCCTTCCTTTTTTTTTTTTTTCAGAGATGGTGCTGTAGTACAAGATTTTGATTTCTCTCACTAGTGTTATCTTCAAATAAAGTTAGGTGCAGAAAAAACCAAGGATGGTGGCAGAATAGGAAGAGGTGTATATTCAGCATTTTGGGCTTTGTGTGTGCCCATGGCTCAGTACAGGGATCCTCAAGTGAAGAGTTCCAGTGGACATTGGAAGTCCTCTTACCTTCCAGGGGAGACTATATGATTTATTTTTGTTGTCTTTGCCTATTTTCCCCCTCCCTGCTACTGTAGTCTCTACTCAGTAAGGGCAACTTGTTCCTCCAACTGCAGCACACATGGCTGGGCAGACTATCTCCCCCCACCCTCCACTCACCTCTTTTATGCTTTCTCTCCTTTTCAGGAAATATACTGCCTCAGTGTCAGAGTGGAGTCTGCCTTTCCTGCCAGCAAAATAAACATGGTAATGGATGTTAAGATTTATTGTGGTGATTATTTTGCAATATACAAGCATATTAAATCATTATGTTGTACATCTGAAACTAATATAATGTTATATATCAATTATACAGCAGCAAAAATTTCAGAAACTGTCAGTGTGCACGCATGAAAAGAAGTGCAAAACTCTAACTTTTCCAGAAGAAACCAACTTTAAAACTATATGCACTAATAGCAAAGGGATGAGAAAGATATACCATGCTAACGTTAATCAAAAGGATGCCAGAGGGCTTCCCCGGTGGCGCAGTGGTTGAGAGTCCGCCTGCTAATGCAGGGCACATGGGTTCGTGCCCCGGTCCAGGAAGATCCCACATGCCGCGGAGCGGCTGCTCCCGTGAGCCATGGTCGCTGAACCTGCGCATCCGGAGCCTGTGCGCCGAAACGGGAGAAGCCACAGCAGTGAGAGGCCCGCGTACCACGAAGAAAAAAAAGGATGCCAGAGTACCTATTTTAATTTCAAACAAAGCTGATTTCTGAGCAAGAAATTTATGAAGAGTAAATATGAGCATTACATAACCAAAAGTCAAACAACTCTTTGAAACAACTTAAAAATTCTTAGTGTATGCTTACTTAACAGTATCAAGATATGTATGCAAAACAGATAAAAGGGAAAAGACATACATTTCTTATTATAGTTGGAGACTTCAACAACTTTTTTCAATAATTGAGAGAGCGCATAGACAGAAAGTCAGCAAGGACAAAGTTGAAGTGAACAGCACCATAAATCAGCTTATTTTAATAGATGTATATATATTAATACTTACTCCCACAACAGCAGAATAAATATTTTCTAAAGCACATATGAAATATCCTCCAAGATAGACAAATTCTCATCTTAAGTGCACTTTAACACATTTTGTTGATTTAATAACACAAATGTCTGCTTTCAGATGATAGTGCAGTTCAACTGAAAAAAAATGAGAGAAACATGCTGGAAAAATCTCAAAACACTTGTAAATGAAAACACACTTCTAGAGAACATTTGGATCAAAGAAGTCAAGAAATTTTAAAGATTTTGTATTGAAAAATATTGGAGACACAACTTATCCAAGTTTCTGGGATGCAGCAAAATCAGTGCTTAGAGAAAAACTTATAGCTTTGAATGCCTCTGTTTAAAAAAATAATCTAGGGGCTTCCCTGGTGGCGCAGTGTTTGGGGGTCTGCCTGCAGATGCACGGGACACGGGTTTGTGCCCTTGTCCAGAAGGATCCTGCATGCCGTGGAGCAGCTGGGCCCATGAGCCATGGCCGCTGGGCCTGCACATCTGGAGCCTGTGCTCTGTGGTGGGAGAGGCCACAGCAGTGAGAGGCCTGCATACAGCAAAAAAAAAAAAACAACAAAAAACAAATCTAAAACCAGTAAACCAAACTTGCACTTAAAATACTAAGAAAAAGGCAAACTAAACCAAATGAAGAGGGAAAAAGTAACTGTTAGGGCAGAAGTCAATAAAATTGAAACAGAAAAATAATTAGAAAAATATCAACAAAGAAAAACTGTTTCATTCAAAAGATTAACATATGTTTAACTTCCAACAACCCTAATTTTCATGAAACAGAATGCACATATTACTAATACCAGAAATTTAAGAGGGGATATTACTACTGATCATAAACAGAGAAAGTTAATAAAGGAATGCTATGAACAACTCTCACAAATTTGATCACCTAGATGACATGGAAAAAATCTTTGAAAGATACATTCTGCCCAAACTCACACAAGTAGAAATAGGCATTTCAAGGGACTCTAGCATAAGGCCACCACAGAGATCGCAGCATCAGGCCTGCCCATCTGTGGACCAGGGTACTAGGCTTTTCCAACTAGAGATTCTAGCGTTTTTTTTTTTGCTGTTTGTTTTTTCCATAGATGGCAGTCCCAGGCATGGCTACAAAACCCAGCACAGAGTCCACCAATAGATTCATGTGTCAGTCCCAAAAATCCATGGGCCAGAGCAGGAGGAGAGCTTTGTGAACCATGACACTGGGCTTGCCCACAAACAGCAGCACCTTATAGGAATCCTGACCTGTTCAACTGTCCTTGCGCCCTGAGAGGAGGCCTGATCACTCACACATCCACCAGCAGTCCTGCCAAACAATACTGTTTTGATAAGTATAGCTTTGAAATACAGTTTGAAATTAGGAACTATGATGCTTCCCACTTTGTTCTTTGTCACGATTGTTTCATCTTATCAGATTCTTTTTTTATTCCATATATATTTTAATATTGTTTGTTCTATTTCTTTGAAAACTGCCATTGGAATTTTGATAAGAATTGCATTAAATCTGTGATTGTCTGGGGGTAGTATAGACAACATTAATTTTTTCATTCATGAGCATGGAATATCTTTCAATTTTGTTGTCTCTGCTTCAATTCTTTCTACTAAACTATAGTTTTTATTTTACCGACTTTTACTTTCTTGGTCAAACTTATTCCTAGGTAATTTACTCATTTTGATGCAATTGTGAATGGAATTGATTTCTTAACTTCTTTAACAGTTTGGTATTACTTGTACAAATGTAAAAAATTTTTGTATATTGCAACCTTAATTCATTCATTATTTCTAAAGTTTTTTGGGTCTAAATTTTGAACTTTAGGATTCTCTACTTAATATCATGTCTTCTGCAAATAGTTGTAGTCTTACTTCTTTCTTTCCAATTTAAATACTTTTATTTCTTTTTCACCTGAATGCTCAGTCTAGAACTTCTAATGCTATGTTGAATAAAAGAGTTAAAATGTGGCATTTTTTCCTGTTCCAGATTTTACAGAGAAACCGTTTAACTCTTCACTGTTGTGTATGGTAGCTGTGGGCTTTTCATATATGACTTTTAATATAATGAGATATGTTCCAGCCTTACTCATTTTTGAAGAGTTTTTATTATAAGTGGATGTTCTGTTTTGTTATATAACTTCTCTGCATCTCTTGAGATGAGCATATGATTTTTATATTACACTATGTTAATTTCTGTATCACACTAATTGATTTGTTTATGTTAAACCATTATTGCACACCTGGAATTAATTGTACTTTGTCATGTTGTATGATTCTTTCTTTTTATTTCCCTCCACTCATCTAGTAATGTTATAACAAATTTAATTTTCTAATGTTAAAACATTGCTTTATTGAGATAAACTCAATTTTGTCATTGTATATTATCATTTTTATACACTGTTAAATTTGATTAGCCTTTCTTTTTGCTTATGTTGGCACTTGAAGTATAAACTCTCTAAGTACTGCTTTAGCTTCACCTCATACATTTTGATTGCCAGTACTTTTTATTATCATTCAGCTTAAAATATTCTCTAATTTATATAAACATTTCTTCTTTGAACCGATTATTTAACAGTGTTTTCCAATTCTAAAAATTCTTTAAAAATTACTGTTTAATCATTGATTCCTTCTTTTTTAAATTATTTTTATTATTTTTGAATTTTATTTTATTTATTTTTTATACAGCAGGTGCTTATTAGTTATCCAATTTATACATATTAGTACATATATGTCAATCCTAATCTCACAATTTATCATACCACCAAGACCCCCACCACTTTCCCCCCTTGTTATCCATACATTTGCTCTCTACCTCTGTGTCTTAATTTCTGCCCTGCAAACTTGTTCATCTGTACCATTTTTCTAGGTTCCACATATATGTGTTAATATATGATATTTGTTTTTCTCTTTCTGACTTACTTCACTTTGTATGACAGTCTCTAAATCCATCCATGTCTGTACAAATGACCCAATTTTGTTCCTTTTTATGGCTGAGTAATATTCCATTGTATATATATACCACATCTTCTTTAGCCATTCATCTGTCAATGGGCACTTAGGTTGCTTCCCGGCTATTGTAAATAGTGCTGCAATGAACATTGGGATGCATGTGTCTTTTTGAATTATGGTTTTCTCTGGGTATATGTCCAGTAGTGGAATTGCTCGGTCATATGGTAATTCCATGTTTAGTTGTTTAAGCAACCTCCATACTGTTCTCCATAGTGGCTGTATCAATTTACATTCCCACCAACAGTGCGAGAGGATTCCCTTTTCTCCACACCCTCTCCAGCATTTGTTGTTTGTAGATTTTCTGATAATGCCCATTCTAACTGGTGTGGGTGATACCTCATTGCAGTTTTGATTTCCATTTTTCTAATAATTAATGATGTTGAGCAGCTTTTCATGTGCTTCTTGGCCATCTGTATGTCTTCTTTGGAGAAATGTCTATTTTGGTCTTCTGACCACTTTTGGATTGGATTGTTTGTTTTTTTAATATTGAGCGACATGAGCTGTTTATATATTTTGGAGATTAATCCTTTGTGTGCTGATTGGTTTGCAATTATCTTCTCCCATCCTGAGGGTTGTCTTTTCATCTTGTTTGTGGTTTCCTTTGCTTGTAAAAGCTTTTAAGTTTCATTAGGTCCCATTTGTTTATTTTTATTTCCATTACTCTGAGAGGTGGATCAAAAAAGATCTTGCTGTGATTTATGTCAAAGAGTGTTCTTTCTCTGTTTTCCTCTAAGAGTTTTATGGTGTCTAGTCTTACACTTAGGTTTCTAATCCATTTTGAGTTTTTTTGTGTGTATGGTGTTAGGGAAGTGTCTAATTTCATTCTTTGACATGTAGCTCTCCAGTTTTCCCAGCACGACTTATTGAAGAGACCGTCTTTCCTGCAATGTATATTCTTGCATCCTTTGTCATACATTAGTTGACCATAGGTGCGTGGGTTTACCTCTGGGATTTCTATCCTTTTCCATTGATCTATATTTCTGTTTTTGTGTAAGTACCATATTGTCTTGATTACTGTAGCTTTGTAGTATAGTCTGAAGTCAGGGAGTCTGATTCCTCCAGCTTCATTTCTTTCCCTCAAGACTGCTTTGTCTACTCGGGGTCTTTTATATTTCCATAAATATTTTAAGATTTTTTTTGTTCTAGTTCCATAAATAATGCCATTGGTAATTTGATAGGGATTTCATTGAATCTATAGATTGCTTTGAGTAGTATAGTCATTTTCACAACATTGATTCTTCCAATCCAAGAACATGGTATATCTCTCCATTTGTTTGTACCATCATTAATTTCTTTCAACAGTGTCTTATAGTTTTCTGCATACAGTTATTTGACTCCCTAGGTAGGTATTCCTAGGTATTTTATTTTTCTTGCTGCAATGGTAAATGAGAGTGTTTCCTTAATTTTTCTTTCAGATTTTTCATCATTAGTGTATAGGAATGTAAGAGATTTCTGTGCATTAATTTTGTATCCTGCAACATTACCAAATTCATTGATTAGCTCTAGTAGTTTTCAGGTGGCATCTATAGGATTCTCTATGTATAGTATTGTGTCATCCACAAACAGTGACCGTTTTACTTCTTTTCCAATTTGTATTCCTTTGATTTCTTTTTCTCATTTGATTGCAATGGCTAGGACTTCCAAACTATGTTGACTAATAGTGGTGAGAGTGGACAACTTTGTCTTTTTCCTGATCTTAGAGGAAATGCTTTCAGTATTTCACCATTGGGAATGAAGTTTGCTGTGGGTTTGTTATATATGGCCTTTATTATTTTGAGGTAGTTTCCCTGTATGCCCACTTTCTAGAGAATTTTTGTCATAAATCGGTGAATTTTGACAATTCTTTTCTGCGTCTATTGAGATGATCATGTGGTTTTTCTTTTTCAATTTATTAATATCATGTATCACATTGATTGATTTGCATACATTGAAGAATCCTTCCATCCCTGGGATAAATCCCAGTTGATAATGGTGTGTGATTCTTTTAATGTGTTGTTTGATTCTATTAGTATTTTGTTGAAGATGTTTGCATCTATCGTCATCAGCGATATTGGTCTGTAATTTTCTTTTTTTGTAGTATCTCTGTCTGGTTTTGGTATTAGGGTGATGGTGGCCTTGTAGATCAGTATGGGAGTGTTCCTTCCTCTTTTATATTTTGGAAGAGTTTGAGAAGGATAGGTGTTAGCTCTTCTCTAAATATTTGATAGAATTCACCTGTGAAGCCATCTGGTCCTGGACTTTTGTTTTTTGGAAGATTTTTAATCACAGTTTCAATTTCATTACTTGTGATTGGTCTGTTCATATTTTCTATTTCTTCCTGGTTCACTGTTGTAAGGTTATACCTTTCTAAGAATTTGTCCGTTTCTTCCAGATTGTCCATTTTATTGGCATAGAGTTGCTTGTTGTCTCTTAGGATGCTTTGCATTATTGTGGTTTCTCTTGTAACTTCTCCATTTTTCATTTCTAATTTTACTGATTTGAGTCCTCTCCCTCTTTTTCTTGATGAGTCTGGCTAATAGTTTATCAATTTTGTTTATCTTCTCAAAGGATCAGCTTTTAGTTTTATTAATCTTTGCAATTGTTTTCTTTCTTTCTATTTCATTTATTTCTGCTCTGATCTTTATGAATTCTTTCCTTCCACTAACTTTTTTTGTGTGTGTGTGTGGTACATGGGCCTCTCACAGTTGTGACCTCTCCCATTGTGGAGCACAGGCTCTGGATGTGCAGGCTCAGTGGCCATGGCTCACGGGCCTAGCTGCTCCACAGCACATGGGATCTTCCAGGACTTGGGCACCAACCCGTGTCCCCTGCATCAGCAGAGAGACTCTCAACCACTGCACCACCAGGGAAGCTCTCCTTCCACTAACTTTGGTTTTCGTTTGCTCTTCTTCTCTAGTTCCTCTTGGTGTAAGGTTAGATTGTTTATTTGAGATGTTTATTGTTTCTTAAGGTAGGATTGTATTGCTATAAACTTCCCTCTTAGAACTGCTTTTGCTGAATCCCTTAGCTTTTGAATCATCGTGTTTTCGTTGTCATTTATCTCTAGGTATTTTTTGATTTCCTCTTTGATATCTTCAGTGATCTCTTGGTTATTTAGTAACGTATTGTTTAACCTCCATGAGTGTTTGTTTTTTACATTTTTTCCCTGTAATTGATTTCTAATCTCATAGTGTTGTGGTCAGAAAAGATGCTTGACATGATTTCAATTTTCTTAAATGTACTGAGGCTTGATTTGTGACCCAAGATGTGATCTATCCTGGAGAATGTTCCATGCACACTTGAGAAGAAAGTGTAATCTGCTGTTTTTGGATGGCATGTCCTATAAATATCAATTAAATCTATCTGGTCTATTGTGTCATTTAAAGCTTGTGTTTCCTTATTAATTTTCTCTTTGGGTGATCTGTCCATTGGTGTAAGTGAGGTGTTAATGTTCCCCACTATGATTGTGTTACTGTTGATTTCCTCTTTTATAGCTGTTAGCAGTTGCCTTATGTATTGAGGTGCCCCTATATTGGGTGCATATTTATTTATAAATGTTATATCTTCTTCTTGAATTGATCCCTTGATCATTATGTAATGTCCTTTCTTGTCTCTTGTAACATTCTTTATTTTAAAGTCTATTTTGTCTGATATGAATATTGATACTCCAGTTGTCTTTTGATTTCCATTTACATGGACTATCATTTTCCATCCCCTTACTTTCAGTCTGTATGTGTCCTTAGGTCTGAACTGGGTCTCTTGTCGACAGCACATATATGGGTCTTGTTTTTGTATCCATTCAGCAAGCCTGTGTCTTTTGGTTGGAACATTTAATCCATTCAGTTTTAAGGTAATTATCTATATGTATGTTCCTATTACCATTTTCTTAATTGTTTTGGGTTTGTTTTTGTAGGTCCTTTTCTTTTTTGTTTCTCACTTAGAGAAGTTCCTTTAGCATTTGCTGTAGGGCTGGTTTGGTGGTGCTGAATTCTCTTAGCTTTTGCTTGTCTGTAAAGCTTTTGATTTCTCCATTGAATCTGAATGAGACCCTTGCTGGGTCGAATAACATTGGTTGTAGGTTCTTCCCTTTCATCACTTTAAATACATCATGCCACTCCCTTCTGGTTTGTAGAGTTTCTGCTGAGAAATCAGCTGTTAACCTTATGGGACTACCCTTATATGTTATTTGTTGTTTTTCCTTTGCTGCTTTCAATAATTATTCTTTGTCTTTAATTTTTAGCAATCTGATTACTATGTGTCTCGGCATGTTTCTCCTTGGGTTTATCTTGTATGGGACTCTGTGTGCTTCCTGCGTATTCATGACTATTTCTTTTCCCATGTTAGAGAAATTTTCGAATATAATCTCTTCAAGTATTTTCTTGGGTCCTTTCTGTCTCTCTCCTCCTTCTGGGTCCCCTATAATGTGAATGTTGTTGCATTTAATGTTGTTCCAGAGGTCTCAGGCTGTCTTGTTTTCTTTCCATTCTTTTTTCTTTATTCTGTGGTGCAGCAGTGAATACCACCATTCTGTGTTCCAGATCACTTATGTGTACTTCTGCTTCAGCTATTGATTCTTTCTAGTGTAGTTTTCATTTCAGTTATTGTACTGTTCATCTCTTTTTTTTTTTTCAATTCTTCTAGGTCTTTGTGAAACATTTCTTGCATCTTCTCGATCTTCGACTCCATTCTTTTTCCGAGGTCCTGGATCATTTTCACTATCGTTATTCTGAAATCTTTTTCTGGATGGTTGTCTATATCCACTTCATTTAGTTGTTTTTCTGGGGTTTTATCTTGTTCCTTCATCTGGTACATAGCCTTCTGCATTTTCATCTTGTCTTTCTGTGAATGTGGTTTTTGTTCCAAAGGCTACAGGATTGTAGTTCTTCTTGCTTCTGCTGTCTTCCCTCTGGTGGATGAGGCTATCCAAGAGGCTTATGCAAGCTTCCTAATGGGAAGCATTGGTGGTGGGTAGAGCTGGGTATTGCTCTGGTGAGCAGAGCTCAGTAAAACTTTAATCCACTTGTGTGCTGATGGATGGGTCTGTGTTCCCTCCCTATTGGTTGTTTGGCCTGAGGCAACCCAGCACTGGAGTCTACACAGGCTCTTTTTTTTTTTTTTTTTGTGGTACATAGGTCTCTCACTGTTGTGGCCTCTCCCATTGCAGAGCACAGGCTCTGGATGTGCAGGCTTAGCAACCATAGCTCATGGGCCTAGCCACTCTGCAGCATGTGGTATCTTCCATGTCCCCTGCATCGGCAGGTATGAGACCGTGTCCCCTGCATCGGCAGGTGGACTCTCAACCACTGCACCACCAGGAAAGCCCTACCCATGCTCTTTTGTGGGGCTAATGGCAGACGCTGGGAGGACTCACACCAAGGAGTACTCCCCAGAACTTCTGCTACCAGTGTCCTTGTCCTCATGGTGAGACACAGCCACCTCCCACCTCTGCAGGAGACCCTCCAACACCAGCAGGTAGGTCTGGTTCATCTCCTATGTGGTCACTGCTCCTTCCCCTTGTCCCAATGCACACACTACTTTGTGTGTGTCCTCCAAGAGTGGAGTCTGTTTTCCCCCATCCTGTTGAAGTCCTGCAATCAAATCCTTCTAGCCTTCAAAGTCTGATTCTCTAAGAATTTCTCCTCCCATTTTTGGACTCCCAGTTGGGGAAACATGATGTGGGGCTCAGAACCTTCACTCCAGTGAGTGGACTTCTGTGGTATAAGTGTTCTCCAGTTTGTGAGTCACCCACCCAGCAGTTATGGATTTGATTTTTTTGTGATTGCACCCCTCCTACCATCTCATTGTGGCTTCTCCTTCATTTTTGGATGTGGAGTATCTTTTTTGGTGAGTTCCAGTGTCTTCCTGTTGATGATTGTTCAGAAGTTAGTTGTGATTCTGGTGTTCTCACAAGAGGGGGTGAGAGCACGTCCTTCTACTCCACCATCTTGTACCAAATCCTCCTCCTGTATGATTCTTCTAATGCATTGCTAAATTTTGTTTGCTAGTTTTCTCTTGAGGATTTTTGCATCTATGCTTACCATAAATATTTGCCTGTAGTGTGTGTGTGTGTGTGTGTGTGTGTGTGTGTGTGTGTGTGTTCGTCCTCCTCCTCTGGTTTCAGTATAAGAGTAAAGCTGACCTCAAAAAATAAATTCGAATGATGGCCATCATCAAAAAATCTAGAAACAATAAATGCTGGAGAGGGTGTGGAGAAAAGGGAACGCTCTTGCACTGTTGGTGGGAATGTAAATTGATACAGCCACTGTGGAGAACAGTATGGAATTTCCTTAAAAAACTACAAATAGAACTACCATATGACCCAGCAATCCCACTACTGGGAATATACCCTGAGAAAACCATAATTCAAAAAGAGTCATGTACCAAAATGTTCATTGCTGCTCTATTTACAATAGCCAGGAGATGGAAGCAAACTAAGTGTCCATCATTGGATGAATGGATAAAGAAGACATGGCAGGGCTTCCCTGGTGATGCAGTGGTAGAGAGTCTCCCTGCCAAAGAAGGGGACACGGATTTGTGCCCCAGTCCAGGAAGATCCCACATGTCTCAGAGTAGCTGGGCCCGTGAGCCATGGCCGCTGAGCCTGCTCATCCGGAGCCTGTGCTCCACAATGGGAGAGGCCACAACAGTGAGAGGCCTGCATAACACACACACACACACACACACAAACACACACACACACACACACACACAAAAGAAGAAATGGCACATATATACAACGGAATATTACTCAGCCATAAAAAGAAACGAAATTGAGTTATTTGTAGTGAGGTGGTTGGACCTAGAATCTGTCATACAGAGTGAAGTCAGTCAGAAAGAGAAAGACAAATACTGTATGCTAAAACATATATATGGAATCTAAGAAAAAAAATGTCATGAAAGACCTAGGGGTAGGACGGGAATAAAGACACAGACCTACTAGAGAATGGACTTCGGGATATGGGGTGGGGAAAGGGTAAGCTCTCACAAGGTGATAGAGTGGCATGGACATATATACACTACAAAACGTAAAATAGATAGGTAGTGGGAAGCAGCCGCATAGCACAGGGAGATCAGCTCGGTGCTTTGTGACCACCTAGAGGGGTGGGTTAGGGTGGGTGGGAGGGAGGGAGATGCAAGAGGGAAGAGATATGGGAATATATGTATATGTATAACTGATTCACTTTGTTATGAAGCAGAAACTAACACACCATTGTAAATCAATTATACTCCAATAGAGATGTTATAAAATTAAAAAATAAAAATCTAAAAACAATAAAGGCTGGAGAGGGTGTGGAGAAAGGGAACACTCTTGCACTTTTGGTGGGAATGTAAATTGATACAGCCACTATGGAGAACAGTATGAAGGTTCTTTAAAAATCTAAAAATAAAACTACCATATGACCCAGCAATCCCACTACTGGGCATATACCCGGAGAAAACCATAATTCAGAAAGTGTCATGTACCAAAATGTTCATTGCTGTTCTATTTACAGTAGCAAGGACATGGAAGCAACCTAAGTGTCCATCATCAGATGAATGGATAAGGAAGATGTAGCACATATATACAATGGAACATTACTCAGCCATACAAAGAAACGAAATTGAATTATTTGTAGTAAGGTGGATGGACCCAGAGTCTGTCATAAAGAGTGAAGTAAGACAGAAAGAGAAAGACAAATACCGTATGCTAACACATATATATGGAATCTAAAAAAAAAATAAAAAGAGAAACAGTTTTGAGATGTCTGCTGACAAAGAAAAAACAGAAGGGTGCACCTTGTTTCTTTAAAATTTAATGATTGATGTTTGCATTACAACAGAGTTATAAACTTTTACTCTGAAACACTAGAAAATACAGACTGCAAAAAGAAGGAAGCTAAGCATTGCCTAGTCCCCTCCATCGATAAAAACAATAGTAATAAGAAGTCTCTCAACAATTTATAAAAATAAACAGGGTGATCAAAAAGTAAATGAAAGAAAGTTCTTTTTCTAAAACATAAAAATTCCAACTAATAGATGAGTATCAGAAATAACATATTAGCTTTTAGCAATTTTGATGAAATATAGATCCAGAGCAGGATCATCAAAGTCTGCTAAAACTAGTGGGTGAGAAATTCTGAGGAGAAACAATAATTGTGAACAACAATATTTGCGTCTTGGACTGATTAGATAGATATGCCCAGATAAACAAAATGATGGAGATAATTGCTTGCTAGCCAGCCTGATCTACAAGAAATACAAATGGAATATATCTTTGCAACGAATAGATCAGAAAGGTAACATCTGAACTAATCAACTATACTATCACAAAACAGAGAAAATAATGTATCTCCTAAAGGGATGAGACTGAAAGTACACTGTAGCTACAAGTAGAGAAGAGAAAAGACAGATGAAAAATCCACATCTACCTACAAAGTAGTATAAATATGGAAACAGTAGTCATTTGCAGATGATGTAGTTACTCACCCAAAAATATCATAAAAACATTCTTTCCAAGTAATGCAAGCTAAGGATACATGTTAGCAAAAGAAGAATCTTATTTAAAATAACTTTTTAAAATGTATATAAAACACCTAGTGACTAAGTGAATACAAAAAACAGAAAAGGAAAAAAAAAAAAAACCAGTACGGGAAGAAAGAAAACAGAGAAGAATGGATTGAGAGAGGGAGAGATAGACACTATTAAAGTAGATGAAGAACACAATGTAAGCCACAAGTAAATCATTATACAAAAGTCTTTCTGAGCTTCAGAGAAGAGAGAAATCAGTATGATAAGAAATGAAGGGACTTCCCTGGTGGCGCAGTGGTTAAGAATCTGCCTGCCAATGCAGGGGACCTGGTCCAGGAAGATCCCACATGCCACGGAGCAACTAAGCCCATGTGCTACAACCACTGAGCCTGTGTGCCACAACTACTGAAGCCCAGGTGCCTAGAGCCCATGCTCTGCAACAAGAGAAGGCAGCACAATGAGAAGACCACACACCACAACGAAGAGTAGCCCCTGCTCGTCACAACTAGAAACAAGAAAAAAGCCCGCGTGCAGCAACAAAGAACTAACACAGCCATAAATAAATATATTTATGGGAAAAAAAAGAAATGAAACACTTTCTCTCCCAAGCCATCCATAAATCAAAGCAATGTTAATGTAGATTATACCTTTCTGTCTAGTCCACCCACTCCATTATCCTCAGAACACATAAGCTAGCCTCTAAAGTTTATTTTTGGAAAACACTCATGAAAACATCTACATACGGAAGAGCCTTGGAGGTTAGAAGTGGGTTATCATTAGTCAAAAATATACGGTGGAATACTAAAGAGAAGTCGAGTCACAGAGCAATGGACTTCAGATGTACATGGTAATAGTACTTGTTTACACTGATATAGCCCATGCCTTAGTACATCTGAATAATTCAGAATATGGTTCACTTGCTGCTTTGATTGAGACTTAGCTTGATATTTAACTCTGAAATTTGTAATAAATTAACACTTCACCTTTCTCCAACTCCACTGCTCACTAGCCTTCTTACTTCTCTTGAAATCAGAATTGAGGTCTCAAGCTTCCAAAAAGCAATCCCTTAGGTCACCAGATTTATGCCAGACTCAAGTACAGTGAAATATCTGGGTTTAGGCAGAGAGAGAACGGGAGAGGTAGAAGTAGCTGACCCAAGAAAAGTAAAGGAGCTGCTCTTGCATGTTTACAGGAAGATACACCTTGTTTATTTGCTGCTCCATGTTTTTGGAACATGGTAAATGTGATTTTACTCTCAACCGGAAACTTCCTAGGACTTTTATTGAAATGGGGGACTTCACTCATCTCCCTTAAACACCACCATTCTGGTCTCCTATTTTCAGCTTGCTAACTTACCATCTCCCCTGTGGTTTCCCCTTCCCATCCATATTCTGTCTGAAGGTTAAAATTTACACATATTGGAGAAATATGATAAAAACAACTTCTCCATCCAATCTAGAAAACCTTCTCATAAAGAGAGAAGGGAAAGAAAACAGTTTTATTATGGAATGAGTACTTGATTAGACGGAATGTGATATGCATCACACACTGTCTGCTAGAGATTGCAAAGACAGGAAGAAATTTTACTCTTTATATAGTTAAGTAGATACAACATATTACAGTCATGTTTTCAAGATAAAACTGTTCATTTTCTCCTATCATTATGACTCAAGGTAAAGTTTGTAATTTGGAGCCAGGAGACAACTGAATTAGGCCATCTTCCCCTGAAGTCCATAAAGCCACCTTCTTTCCTACATGATCCACCCATTCTAGCTTCCCAAAATTCTCAGCCACAATTTTGATGAGACATTTTTACATTTAAGTAATTTCTTTCTGTTCCTCCCATTAACTCGCTGTTTTCTACACATGTACCTGCCATTGTTTGCAGTCCTAAGTAATCACTAGTCCTCCACAAAAGCTGTATGTAGAAAATTAAGAAAATGGCCTGAAAATTAAGGAAATTCCCTGAAAAGTGAATTTAAAAATCTTTACAATTCTGCAAAAAAATTTTGAATGAAGTAATTGTCAAAACTCATGAACCTGTATTTCATTGGAGTATCTGTTTTATCTTCACAAAATGTTTAATGATGTGAAATTTTATTACTTACTCTAAATACAAAAAATTCTGATTTAAAAACTATATTACACAAAGACATACTCCTAATAATGACACTTTTTCTATATTTGAAAAACTGCCACCTAATATATAATAAATATAAAAGTCATTACTAACTTTTTGTGCACATATTAAACACTTACCAAAGCCAAAGTAGTCAAATAGTCACAATGTTATTATAATAATTCTTTCAGCCATGAACAAAGAAATTCTTACTGATAATGGAGTGTTTTTATTTTTCAAAAAAGAAGAAACTTTTTACTCAAAACTAAGATTGTTTCACAGAAATCCTGTTTTATAATGATACCCCTATGTTTTTGGACAAAATATTATTCCACATAATTTTTTTTTTTTTGTGGTACATGGGCCTCTCACTGTTGTGGCCTCTCCCGTTGTGGAGCACAGGGTCCGGACGCACAGGCTCAAGGCCATGGTTCACGGGCCCAGCCCCTGCGCCACATGTGGGATCTTCAAGACTGGGGCACGAACCCGTGTCCCCTGCATCGGCAGGCTGACTCTCAACCACTGCGCCACCCGGGAAGCCCCTCCACATAATCTTTTTTCTTTTTTTGACATGACTAATTTATTAATAGGTAAAGACTTTAAAATGGGAAACTTGTATTTCTTAAGCCTCTAAAAAGCTCAATTTATAAATCTTGTTAGCCTATTTATAAATCTTTGCATAAAAATATGGACACTTTCACTTATTCTTTATGATTTAATTAATTCATAAGCATAACAGACTATATACTTCTTGAATATTTAACATCACTTGCATACTCCATTAATTAAATTTTCTTGGATATCTTAAACTACAGTTACAAATGTAATATACCTAACATCTTGGCAGTGAAATTTTATAAGTACTTACATAACTCTTGTAAATCTAATAGCGATAAATCAATCTTATACCAGTGGTCACAAAATTCTCTTAAATGTTTCATAGTTTTTTCTCCCAGTTTTACTGGGACATAACTGACAAACTGCACTGTATAAATTTAAAGTGTACAACATTATTATTATTTTTTATTTACTTATTATTTTTACATTTTATTGGAGTATTATTGCTTTACAATGGTGTGTTAGTTTCTGCTTTATAACAAAGTGAATCAGTTATACATATACATATATTCCCATATCTCTTCCCTCTTGCATCTCCCTCCCTCTCACCCACACTATCCCACCCTTCTAGGTGGTCACAAAGCACCAAGATGGTCTCCCTGTGCTATGCAGCTGCTTCCCACTACCTATCTATTTTACGTTTGGTACTGTATATATGTCCATGCCACTCTCTCACTTTGTCACAGCTTACACTTCCCCCTCCTCATATCCTCAAGTACCTTCTCCAGTAGGTCTGTGTCTTTATTCCTGTCTTACCCCTAGGTTCTTCATGACATTTTTTTTTCTTCATTTCCATATATATGTGTGTTAGCATACGGTATTTGTCTTTCTCTTTCTGACTTCACTCTGTAAGACAGACTCTAGGTTTTCTATCCACCTCATTATAAATAGCTCAATTTCGTTTCTTTTTATGGCTGAGTAATATTCCATTGTATATATCTGCCACATCTTCTTTATCTATTCATCAGATGATGGACACTTTGGTTGTTTCCATTTGCAGACTATAGTAAATAGAGCTGCAATGAACATTTTGGAACATGACTCTTTTTGAATTATGGTTTTCTCAGGGTATATGCCCAGTAGTGGGATGGCTGGGTCATATGGTAGCTCTATTTGTAGTTTTTAAGGAACCTCCATAGTGTTCTCCATAGTGGCTGTACCAATTCACATTCCAACCAGCAGAGCAAGAGTGTTCCCTTTTCTCCACAACCTCTCAGCATTTATTGTTTCTAGGTTTTTTGATGATAGCCATTCTGACCAGTGTGAGATGATATCTCATTGTAGTTTTGATTTGCATTTCTCTAATTAATAATGTTGAGCATTTTTTCATGTGTTTGTTGGCAGTCTGTATAACTTCTTTGGAGTAATGTATATTTAGGTCTTCTGCCCATTTTTGGATTGGGTTGTTTGTTTTGTTCTTATTGAGCTGCATGAACTGCTTGTATATTTTGGAGATTAATCCTTTGTCAGTTGCTTCATTTGAAAATATTTCTCCCATTCTGAGTGTTGTCTTTTGGTCTTCTTTCTGGTTTCCTTTGCTGTGCAAAAGACTTTGAAGTTTCATTAGGTCCCATTTGTTTATTTTTATTTCCATTTCTCTAGGAGGTGGGTCAAAACGGAACTTGCTGTGATTTGTCATAGAGTGTTCTGCCTATATTTTCCTCTAAGAGTTTGATAGTTTCTGGCCTTACATTTAGGTTTTTAATCCACTTTGAGCTTATTTTTGTGTATTAGTATTAGGGAGTATTAGGGTATTAGGGAGTGATCTAATCTCATACTTTTACATGTACCTGTGCAGTTTTCCCAGCACCACTTATTGAAGAGGCTGTCCTTTCTCCACTGTACATTCCTGCCTCCTTTATCAAAGATAAGGTGACCATATGTGCGTGGGTTTATGTCTGGGCTTTCTATCCGTTCCATTGATCTATCTTTCTGTTTTTGTGCCATACCATACTGTCTTGATTACTGTAGCATTGTAGTATAGTCTGAAGTCAGGGAGCCTGATTCCTCCAGCTCCATTATTCGTTCTCAAGATTGCTTTGGGTATTCGGGGTCTTTGGTGTTTCCATACAAATTGTGACATTTTTGCTCTAGTTCTGTGAAAAATGCCACTGGTAGTTTGATAGGGATTGCATTGAATCTGTAGATTCTTTGGGTAATAGTCATTTTCACAATGTTGGTTCTTCCAATCCAAGAACATGGTATATCTCTCCATCTATTTGTATCATTTTTAATTTCTTTCATCAGTGTCCTATAGTTTTCTGCATACAGGTCTATTGTCTCCTTAGGTAGGTTTATCCTATATATTTTATTCTTTTTTTTGCAATGGTAAATGGGAGTGTTTTCTTGATTTCACTTTCAGATTTTTCATCATTAGTGTATAGGAATGCTAGAGATTTCTGTACGTTAATTTTGTATCCTGCTACTTTACCAAATTAATTGATTAGCTCTAGTAGTTATCTCATAGCATCTTTAGGATTCTCTATGTATTGTATCATGTCATCTGCAAACAGTGAGAGCTTAATTTCTTCTTTTCCAATTTGGATTCCTGTTATTTCTTTTTCTTCTCTGATTGCTGTGGTAAAAACTTCCAAAACTATATTGAATAAGAGTGGTGAGCGTGGGCAACCTTGTCTTGTTCATGATCTTAGTGGAAAGGATTTCAGTTTTTCACCATTGATGTTGGCTGTGAGTTTGTCATATATGGCCGGTATTATGTTGAGGAAAGTTCCCTCTATGCCTACTTTCTGGAGGATTTTTATCATAAATCGGTGTTGAATTTTGTCAAAAGCTTTCTCTGCATCTATCACGATGACGTTATGGTTTTTCTTCTTCAATTTGTTAATTTGGTATATCACATTCATGTATTTGCGTATATTAAAGAATGCTTGCATTCCTGGAATAAATCCCACTTGATCATGGTGTATGAGCCTTTTCATGTGCTGTTGCGTTCTGTTTGCTAGTACTTTCTTGAACATTTTTGCATCTATGTTTATCAGTGATATCTTTCTTGGTGACATCCTTGTCTGGTTTTCATATCAGGCTGATGGTGGCCTCATAGAATGAGAATGGGAGTGTTCCTCCCTCTGCTATATTTTGGGAAAGTTTGAGAAGGATAGGTCTTAGTTCTTCTCTAAATATTTGAAAGAATTAGTCTGTGAAGCCATCCGGTCCTGGGCTTTTGTTTGTTGGAAGATTTTTAATCACAGTTTCAATTTCAGTGCTTGTGATTCGTCTGTTCATATTTTCTATTTCTTCCTGATTCAGTCTTGGCAGGTTGTGCATTTCTAAGAATTTGTCCATTTCTTCCAGGTTGTCTATTGTATTGGCATAGAGTTGCTTGTAGTAATCTCTCATGATCTTTTGTATTTCTGCAGTGTCAGTTGTTACTTCCCCTTTTTCATTTCTAATTGTATTGATATGAGTCTTCTCCCTTTTCTTCTTGATGAGTCTGGCTAATGGTTTATCAATTTTGTGTATCTTCTCAAAGAACCAGCTTTTAGTTTTATTGATCTTTGCTATTGTTTCCTTCATTTCTTTTTCATTTATTTTTGATCTGATCGTTATGATTTCTTTCCTTCTGCTAACTTTGGGGGTTTTCTTATTCTTCTTTCTATAATTGCTTTAGGTGCAAGGTTAGGTTGTTTATTTGAGATATTTCTTGCTTCTTTAGTTGGGCTTATATTGCTATAAATTTCCCTCTTAGAACTGCTTTTGCTGCATCTCATGGGTTATGGGTCATTGTGTCTCCATTGTCATTTGTTTCTAGGTATTTTTTGATTTCCTCTTTGATTTCTTCAGTGATCACTTCGTTATTGAGTAGTGTATTCTTTAGCCTCCATGGGTTTGTATTTTTTTACAGATCTTTTCCTGTAATTGATATCTAGTCTCATAGCGTTGTGGTCGGAAAAGATACTTGATACAATTTCAATTCTCTTAAATTTATTGAAGCTTGATTTGTGACCCAAGATATGATCTATCCTGGAGAATGTTCCATGAGCACTTGAGAAAAATGTGTATTCTGTTGTTTTTGGATGGAATGTCCTATAAATATCAATTAAGTCCCTCTTGTTGAATGTATCATTTAAAGCTTGTGTTTCCTTATTCATTTTCATTTTGGATGATCTGTCCATTGGTGAAAGTGGGGTGTTAAAGTCCCCTACTATGAATGTGTTACTGGCAATTTCCCCTTTTATGGCTGTTAGTATTCACTTTATGTATTGAGGTGCTCTTATGTTGGGTGCATAAATATTTACAATTGTTATATTTTCTTCTTGGACCACTCCCTTGATCATTATGTAGTGTCCTTCTTTGTCTCTTCTAATAGTCTTTATTTTAAAGTCTATTTTGTCTGATATGACAATTGCTACTCCAGCTTTCTTTTGGTTTCCATTTGCATGGAATATCTTTTTCCATCCCCTCACTTTCAGTCTGTATGTGTCTCGATGTCTGAAGTGTGTCTCCTGTAAACAGCTAATATATGGGTCTTGTTTTTATATCCATTCAGCCAGTCTGTGTCTTTTGGTGGGAGCATTTAATCCATTTACATTTAAGGTTATTATCGATATGTATGTTCCTATTCCCATTCTCTTAATTGTTTTGGGTTTGTTATTGTAGGTCTTTTCCTTCTCTTGTGTTTCTTGACTTGAGAAGATCCTTTAACATTTGTTGTGAAGCTGGTTTGGTGGCGCTGAACTCTCTCAGCTTTTGCTTTCTGTAAAGTTTTTAATTTCTCCATCAAATATGAATGAGATCCTTGCCGGTAGAGTAATCTTGGTTGTAGTTTTTTCTCCTTCATCACTTTAAATATGTCTTGCCTGTCCCTTCTGGCTTGCAGAGATTCTGCTGAAAGATCACCTGTTAACTTTATGGGGATTCCCTTGTGTGTTATTTGTTGTTATTCCCTTGCTGCTTTTAATAAGTTTTCTACTTAATTTTTGAGAGTTTGATTAATATGTGTCTTGACATATTTCTCCTTGGATTTATCCTATATGGGACTCTCTGTGCTTCCTGGACTTGAATAATTATTTCCTTTTCCGTAGTAGGGAAGTTTTCAACTATAATCTCTTCAAATATTTCCTCAGACCCTTTCTGTTTCTCTTCTTCTTCTGGAAACCCTGTAATTAGAATGTTGGTGCATTTAGTGTTTTCCCAGAAGTTTCTGAGACCGTCCTCAGTTCTTTTTATTTTTTTTCTTTATTCTGCTCCACAGTAGTGAATTCCACTATTTTATCTTCCAGGTCACTTCTCCGTTCTTCTGCCTCAGTTATTCTGCTATTGATCCCTTGTAGAGTATTTTAAATTTCATTTATTGTGTTGTTCATCATTGCTTGTTTCATCTTTAGTTCTTCTAGGTTCTTGTGAAATGTTTCTTGCATTTTCTCTATTCCATTTCCAAGATTTTGGATCATCTTTATTATCATTATTCTGAATTCTTTTTCAGGTAGACTGCCTATTTCCTCTTCATTTGTTAGGTCTGGTGGGTTTTTATCTTGCTCCTTCATCTGCTGTGTGTTTTTCTGTCTTCTCATTTTGCTTATCTTACTGTGTTTGAAGTCTCCTTTTTGCAGGTTGCAGGTTCGTAGTTCCCATTGTTTTTGATGTCTGTCTCCAACGCCTAAAGTTCGTTCAGTGTGTTGTGTAGGCTTCCTGGTGTAGGGGACTAATGCCTGTGTTCTGGTGGATGAGGCAGGATCTTGTCTTTCTGGTGGGCAGTTCTATGTCTTGTGGTGTGGATTGGGGTGTCTGTGGCCGTATTATGATTTTAGGCAGCCTCTCAGCTAAAGGGTGGGGTTGATTTCCTGTCTTGCTAGTTGTTTGGCATAGGGTGTCCAGCAGTGTAGCTTGCTGGTCGTTGAGTGAAGCTGGGTGCTGATGTTGAGATGGAGATCTCTGGGAGATCTTTGCCATTAGATATTATGTGGACCTGTGAGGTCTCTTTTGGACCAGTGTCCTAAAGTTGGTGCTCCCACCTCAGATGCACAGCACTCCTGGCTGCAGTACCAAGAGCCTTTCATCCACACAGCTCAGAATAAAAGGGAGAAGAAAGGAAAGAAAGAAGGAAAGAAAGAAATAATGAAAGAAAGAAAGAAAGAAAGAAAGAAAGAAAGAAATAAAGAAAGAAAGAAAGAAAGAAAGAAAGAAAGAAAAAGAGAAAGAAAGGAAGGAAGGAAGGAAGAAAATAAAGAAAATAAGAAAGAAAAAAGGGAAGGAAGGAAGGAAGAAAAAAGACAGTAAGAAAGAGAAAGGACGGAAGGAAGGAAGGATAAAATCGAAAAGATAAAATATAATAAAGTTATTAAAATAAAAAATTATTAACAAAAATTTTTTTAGAAAAAAATGGACAGATAGAGCCCTAGGACAAATGGTGAAAGCAAAGCTAAACAGGCAAAATCTCACACAGAAGCATACACATACACACTCACAAAAACAGGGAAAGGGGGAAAAATCATAAATCTTGCTCTCAAAGTCCACCACTTTTGGGATGATTCATTGTCTATTCAGGTATTGCTCAGATGCAGGGTATATCAAGTTCATTGTGGAGCTTTAATCCGCTGCTCCTGAGGCTGCTGGGAGAGATTTCCCTTTCTCTTCTTTGTTCGCACAGCTCCCAGGGGCTCAGCTTTGGATTTGGCCCCGCCTCTGCATATAGGTCGCTGGAGGGCGTCTGTTTTTTGCTCAGACAGGACGGGGTTAAAGTAGCAGCTGCTTTGGGGGCTCTGGCTCACTCAGGCCTGGGGGAGGGAGGGTCGCGGAGTGTGGGGCGAGCCTGCAGCGGTAGAGGCCGGTGGAACGGTGAAACTTTGCACCAGCCTGAGGTGCACCGTGCGTTCTCCCGGGGAAGTTGTCCCTGGATCCCGGCACGCTGTCAGTGGCGGGCTGCACAGGCTCCCGGGAGGGGAGGTGTGGCGAGTGACCTGTGCTCACACACAGGCTTCTTGGTGGCAGCAGCAGCAGTCTTAGCATTTCATGCCCATCTCTGTGGTCCGCGCTTTTAGCCGAGGCTCGCGCCCGTCTCTGGAGCTCCTTTAAGGGGCATTGTTAATCCCCTCTCCTCGCACACCAGGAAACAAAGAGGGAAGAAAAAGTCTCTTGCCTCTTCCACAGGTCCAGACGTTTTCCCAGATTCCCTCCCGGCTAGTCGTGGAGCACTAGCCCCTTCAGGGTGTGTTCACCCGCCAACCCCAGTCCTCTCCCTGCGCTCCGACTGAAGCCTGAGCCTCAGCTCGCAGCCCCCGCCCACCCCTGCGGGTGAGCAGACAAGCCTCTCGGGCTGGTGAGTGCTGGTCGGCACTGATCCTCTGTGCGGGAATCTCTCCGCTTTGCCCTCTGCACCCCTGTTGCTGTACTCTCCTCCGCAGCTCCAAAGCTTCCCCGCTCCGCCACCCACCATCTCCGCCCGTGAGGGGGCTTCCTAGTGTGTGGAAACATTCCTCATTCACAGCTTCCTCCCACTGGTGCAGGTCCCGTCCCTATTCTTTTGTCTCTGTTTTTTCTTTTTTGTTTTGCCCTACCCAGTTACGCGGGGAGTTTCTTGCCTTTTGGGAGGCCTGAGGTCTTCTGCCAGCGTTCAGTAGGTGTTCTGTAGGAGTTGTTGCACGTGTAGATGTATTTCTGATGTATCTGTGGGGAGGAAGGTGATCTCCGCGTCTTACTCTTCCGCCATCTTCCCGATACCCCCACATAATCTTTTAATAAAAATCCTTTGGCTCTTGCAGCAAAAGTAATTTTCCTCTTAGACACATATACAAATTTACTCTACTCATAACACTGTCTTTTTACTTGTTATCTCCCACTGTTTAGGATCTCCTTCATGGTAAACCTACTACTTTCTATTAAAATCTTATACTTCATGAGTATGTATCAGACATTTACAGACATGCTAAATAAAATCATGTTTATTACACTAATATGAAAATGTTAATAGTTTAATGTATAGACTACTTATATAGAATATACAGATTAATAACTTTATATTGTGAAATCAGTGATAACAGATCCAACTCAACTTTAAAAACTGAATTAAAACACAATATAAAAATAACTATTTTGAAGTATACAATTCAATGACATATAGTATCTTCCGAATGTTGTGCACCCATCACCTCTCTAGTTCTCAAACATTTTCATCACCCTATAAATAGTACATGCCCTTTAAATAGTACTCCCAATCGCTCCTCTTCCAGGTCCTGGCAGCAATTAACCTGATTTCTGTCTTCATGGCTATGCTTTTTTTGTATACAAGTTCTGCACATATTTCAGTTCCAAACTGACAGAGCTATTTATCATTTGTTTTGCTTTACTCATTTTTTGCATCGTCCATTTACCAGGCCATATGCTACTCTAACCAAGTGGAACCCTATGGGGTCTTCCTGGAACAGACAACCCTCCCCCTGCCCCTCAGTGTCCCCTGCCTGCCTCTTGTCTGTAGAAAACTTTCACCTCCTAGACCTTCCCCAAGTTCCAAAGAGCAAATTTAATCAGAGAAGTGAGAATAATATGGAAACAAAGGAAAACAGTAAAGCAAGACAGAAATAATAGCAGCTTAGCCATTATACAAAGTGAATGACATTTAGTTCCTCCTCCAGGGCTATAGATAATGTTCTGACCCATGTCCTGTGAGCTGTTTTGCAGGTACTGAAACCTCCACCAGGTGGGAGAAGTTAACTTCATGCTGCCCACAAGCACGTAGACCCCAGACCAGTTAGAACCAGAAGGTTGATGATGCCGACTCCCAATTACCTCACCACCAGCCAATCAGAAGAATGTCCACGAGCTGATCACACACCCCACATACTAAAAAAAGCATAATTTAAAGGACTATCTCCAACCTAGCTGAAATAACCCCTATTGAGTATTCTTAAGTACCTCATGTACAAAGAAACTGAAGGGAATTAACCCTTAAATTCATATTTCCCACTTAAGAAGGGCCTTTGCATTGGACTGGTCAATAGAAAGGACTGCTGACTCCCAACAACATTCATACCATGAGAAGAAGACAACAGCAATGGTAGGCAGCTGACACAAGAAACTGGGCCAGGCCTGTAAGACCCATCCTATGAATTCAACTGTACTGTTTACCAAATATTTGTCTCCCTATCAACTTTGAAAGTTATTGTTCTACTATAATTTTGTTACCCTCAGTGTTTAAAACAGGAAAATAATTCTCTAATGGAGTTTTCACAGAGTATAACTGCTCATGATGTGTAACACTGCTTGCTTTAAATTTATTGCTGGAAGCACGGGTACAGTGCTTATGTGACAACTGGGTATGATTGATAAAATGTATACCCTATAAAATGTTTCCCCATTTAACACATTTCTGAACACGTTTGTGACATCTGATTAGTTTTCCCCCAATGTGGATAACTAGGCCAATATGAAGGAGGCCTAGCACCAAGGGACATGATCTGGACCTGGGGCAGGCAGCTCAAACAACCCAGCAACGACGGACAAATATTTTGATCATCAATGCTTTTTACTGAAAGATTTGCAATCAAAAGGGGGAAATGATGGAGGAAATGTTCACATATTCAGGTAATGTGACTCTGGCTTATACATGATTTAATATGAAATTTAAGCTAACTGAAATATCCTGTTTGTGGCCTATAAAACATGCACTGTGCATTGGCTTTAGCCATTAATGAAAGATACACTTAAAAATCAGAATGGAGTAACTGTGGTTCAAGCCTCCAAAATGGAGCTGGGTGCCCACTGTTGACGTGAGTTCAGACATGTTCTTATGCTACTGAGAACCTGAGTTTTCTAAACTTTATCAAATGTAAGGACACTATCAGCCTTTCTCAAAACAGTATCTGTTAGCAGCTGCCAGCTGCAACCTTCTGGTCTCAAGGTCTCTTCATAACTGTGAAACCCATCTCCTACTTTAGAAATAGTAGTGGCAAATGAGCCAACTCAAGATAGAGCCTCCCAGCAAAAGGCGCTAGATTATTCAGCCAGAATACTATGAGCTAATAAAATTGCTTTAAATTACATTTTGGCAAAAAAAGAAAAGAGAGAGAGAGTGACACAGAGAGAGATACTAGTGGCCAATAGCTCCTATTATGTATTAAAACCCTGGAAAAATGAAAAACCCAAATATAGAATAATTTAAAAGCTTACTTGGTTACTGAATATATATAAAGAGGAAACACTCCAAACCTTATTTTTTCTGGTTGCATCTAAAATTAGAGGACTCTTTTTGATCATTATCCTCATTGTCATATGTTGGCTAATTTTCAAATGTGTGTCCAGGTGCTGCAACAAAACAATCAAAGAGAGAAGTAATGTTTTCATACTACAAAATATTGATGCTAAACTTGAAACTCAGCAGTATTTCCAGCTCTGTGTCCATTCCCAAATTAGGCAGGTCTATGCTCCATTTCATTAGGTGGTAGCCAGAGTGGTTGTTGCCCCATTCCCTCAAAGAGTTCAGGAAAATTGAAACAGAAATGGAAACTAAAACTGAGTTCTTCTGCCATGTTTATAATTACCCTCTCTATCCAAAACTTTATTCCCTTTCTTTTTCTCTACCTGTCCCTCAAGACTGAGGGGTATCAAAAAAAAGGGGGGCATTGTAACTATGGAGGCTTCCTGGAACAGACACTCCCCACAATGTCCTCTGCCTGCCCTTGTCTGTAGAAAAACTTTACCCTCCTTGACCTTCCTCAAGTTCCAAAGAGCAAATTTCATCAGCGAAGTCAGAATACGCAGAAAGAGAGGAAAACAGTGAGGCAAAACAGAAATAATAATAGTTTAGCCATTAAACAAAGTAAAGGACCTTTAGTTCCTCCTCCAGGGCTATAAATCATATTCTGAGCCATGCCCTTTGAGCTGTTTTGCAGATACTGAAACCCCCACCAGGTGGGAGAAGTTAACTTCATGCTGCCCACAAGCACACAGACTGCAGACTGGTTGGAACCAGAAGGTTGATGACGCTGACTCACAATGACCTCACCACCAACCAATCAGAAGAATGTCTATGAGCTGATCATGCAACCCACAACCCACCCCCTTCACCCTGTCTTTAAAAACCTTTCCCTGAGAGCCTGCAGGGAGTTCAGGCCTTTTGAGCACTAGCTGCCTGGACTCCTTGCTTGGCACCTGCAATAAAGGCTACACTTACCTTCACCACAACCGGGTGTAAGTAGATTGGCTTTACTGCACACAGGCGAGCAGACCGAAGTGTGGCTTGGGAACACTACTGGCACTAAGAGTATGTGTGTAGAAGGGAGAGAAATCACTTTTATTTCAGAAACGAAATGGATTTATTTATGTGATGTGTTTATTTAAGAGTCTTTAGGAATAAGATTTTGCAGATCTCATTTTTTTAAGTTACTGTTTAAGTAAGCAGCCCATATCTTACTTTACCTGGATAAATTTCATAGAGAAGTAAACACTGGCTGAATGTTACACTTTAATTGCTAGGAGACCAGTCATCTTGTGGTGTCACAGCTACTCAGGTTGAGAACCACTGTGATGGTCTAGACGGTTTATCTGTGTAGGTCTGCCAAAGCAGCATGTGAACTCGCAGGGTTGAAAAACAAGGTGAGAAAAGTAGCTGAAGAAAATTTTATTTGAGATGGCACATATTTCTTCTGAAATTCAAGATGTGTCTCCTAGAGATGTGCCAACTGCTCCAGAAACCTCCATTAGATCTCCCATTGTGGGGTCACACATTCACCGGGGACTCAGTCTTGAGATCTATGATTGAATAAAATGAATTTCAGGCTCTGTCCGAAGGATCCTTGATTAAAAGACCATGTTACATGTTTTGTGTCTCCAAACCAGAGGAAGATAATGATTTTCTTTCTCTGGCCTTTCCCAGAAAACTTTGGATGTATAGGAGTTTTGTAACAAAGAGCAGGTAGTTAGAATGTCAAAAGCTTACAGTTAATTAAAGAAAACCAGACATCTCTCGTGAATGAATTTAGCACTTTTCTACGTATGGGAAGATACAACAGCCTAGGTTCACTGAAAGCATTCGCTTGATATGCACCTTAGCTATCTAGGGTCAGAATCATGTTCTTTCCCATCCTGAGTCCCCTCTGGGTGCACCACTGGGGGCGGCTGTAGTGGCTGAGGGCTTGATGGTGGGCTTCCTGTTTTTATCTTGAGTTCCTTCTGGGTTCACCTTCAGGGACAGCACAGTGGCTGATAGCTTGAGGGCCACAAAATCCTTTGTTTACTGATCTGGCTGGCAACACTCTTACTTCACAGTGTGCTCTTCTCTCTATTCCCTCAGGAAAACAGACTGTATGTAGAGACCATTCTTAATCCTGATCACAATACCACCATGGGCGTCTACCTCAACAAGACCTAAAGTGGTCCTGCTAGCAGTCTGCATGTATAAAGTTTGGCCTGCAAACTTCTTTAGTTTTGCTAAATAAACTAGAGCACCCAACACCCTTTGAACTGCTGTACATCTTCTGACCTCAAAGTCCTTCCTCAAACACCAAACACAACGAGAATGAAAGGGACAGCACATCTACAGAGAATGAGTACACAGGGACTCATCAGTTAAAATATCCTCCAGCTTCCAATTTCTGGTTATGGTGGGCAAGGCTTTTTTGGATCAAACTTCCTGCTTTTGAAAAAAACTACAAGCAATGTATGAAAACATTTCTTATGAGGGAGGTCCCTGGTGGTCTAGTGCTTAGGAACCAACACTTTCACACTTTCTGGGCCTATAGGCACAGGTTTAATCCCTGGTGGAAGAACTAAGATCCCGCCAAGCAGTGTGGCCAAAAAGAAAAAAAAAGAAAAAAACTTACCAATCCTCCTAAAAGGACCTAAGGGGTGAGAAGACAGAAAGGAAATTCCAGACTCAAAACCAGGAGCAAAAAGAACGCAGAGCAAGGTAATTAACTTTTCCTTCTTTCATAAAGGCTATCAGCTTTCTTTTTTTTTCTTTTCTTTCTTTTTTTGCGGCACGCGGGCCTCTCACTGCTGTGGCCCCTCCCGCTGCGGAGCACAGGCTCCGGATGCACAGGCCCAGTGTCCATGGCCCACAGGCCTAGCAGCTCCATGGCATGGAGGGCCCTCCCAGACCGGGGCACGAACCCGCGTCCCCTGCATCGGCAGGCAGACTCTCAACCACTGCGCCACCAGGGAAGCCCTATCAGCTTTCTTTTTGATGACCTCTTAAGGAAACAGGAATAGAAATCAAAGCCCAACGTTAAGTCTCAGGGTAAAGTTCAGTCTAATAGGAGACCCTGCCCACAACTAGCTGGGCCCCAAAGGGCCATAGCCTCACAAACAGCTGAGCTGAAAACAATCCCATCTTCCTTAGAACTTAAAAACAAATGAATTTCACACTGCCTGGTCAGCACAGGGAATCTCAAGGCTTGATCAAGGGGATTTCAGGCTGACAGACACCCCAGAGACCAGAGAGATCAGAATGCACATTATCTAAGAAGGAAGCCATTGTCCTAGGCCTCTTAATATTCTTACTAATTATATTTTGCATACACTGTCCAGCACAGATGGAACTAAGACAGCATGATAAAGAACCAGCACCCGCAGAAGTCAGGCTCAAACAGACTTCAGAATTTGGAACTTCACTGAAAGTATCTACAAGGATAAAAGACAATCTTGGCAAAGCAACCAAGCAGATTTGAAAAACAATCAAGAACTTTTAGGAATGAAAAATGCAGTAGCTGAACTTAAAAACCAAATAGAATGGGTTTAAAGAATGTATTTACATTCAGTTGAAGAGCAAATTAGAAAAATGGTGGATGATGAGAAAAAGTTGCTCTGAACTCACCACGGAAAGACAAAAAGGTGAAAAACAGAAGTATGGATGAACCTGACTAATGTGGAAAGACCTAACACAGGCTAAATCCAAGTCCCAGAAAAGAGAGGAGAGAGGAAGGAAAACCTAATCTTCCAGAACATGGCCAGAAACCATTCAAGCTCCAAGAAGTTAAAGAGGAGAGGGGTGTGGTATTCTCAAGACCTATTTTCCCAGAAGAGGAGAAACAATTTTGAACTTTGGTGGTTTCAATATGCATGCTACAATTCCTACAGTTACCTTTTAAATAGCAGTATCAGAAATGGCTAACATTTAAAATCATTGAGGAAACATAACTACCGTATGACCCGGCAATCCCACTACTGGGCATATACCCTGAGAAAACCATAATTCAAAAAGAGTCATGTACCAAAATGTTCATTGCAGCTCTATTTAAAATAGCCAGGACATGGAAACAAGCTAAGTGTCCATCATCAGATGAATGCATAAAGAAGATGTGGCACATATATACAATGGAATATTACTCAGCCATAAAAAGAAACGAAATTGAGCTATCTGTAATGAGGTGGATAGACCTAGAGTCTGTCATACAGAGTGAAGTCAGTCAGGAAGAGAAAGACAAATACCGTATGCTAACACACATATATGGAATTTAAGAAAAGAAAGTGTCGTGAACAACCTAGGGGTACGACAGGAATAAAGACACAGACCCATTCAAGAATGGACTTGAGGATATGGGGAGGGGGAAAGGCAAGCTGTGACAAAGTGAGAGAGAGGCATGAACATATATACACTACGAAACGTAAGGTAGATAGCTAGTGGGAAGCAGCCGCATAGCATGGGGAGATCAGCTCGGTGCTTTGTGACCGCCTGGAGGGGTGGGATAGGGAGGGTGGGAGGGAGGGAGACGCAAGAGGAAAGAGATATGGGAACATATGTATATGTATAACTAATTCACTTTGTTATAAAGCAGAAAGTAACACACCACTGTAAAGCAATTACACTCCAATAAAGATGTAAAAAAGAAAAAAGTTTTGGTTATAGACAGTGGTGATGGTTACACAACACTGTGACTGTATTTAATGCCACTGAACTGTATATTTATAAATGGTTAAAATAAATATGCTTTATGAGTATTTTACCACAATACAAAAAGAGGAATATAAAAAATTTTTTAAAAAGTTGGAACATTACAAAATAATCAATCCAGGAAAGCTATGAAAGGGAAAGGGAGTGGGGGAAATAGCTGTACACAGAAGAGGCAGGACAAGCAGAAAGCACCATATAAAGTGATACATATATGTGTGTGTGTGTATATATATATATATATATACACATACATATAAATATATATCTCAAACCTTAAATGGGCCACACAAAAAGCCAGCATCAAAAAATAAAATACAGGTCAGGTTTATCAGGTTTACCTACGATCTACAGATATCAAATATCTGGAAAGAAACTGATATGCTGCATGAATGCTAAACAAAGGGATGCTATAAGAGGTGAACTACCAGGGAGATACTGTATTTTAAATTTGTGTGTTCTACCAAGCTTCAAGTAGATACTGCAAAAACTGACAAATATAAAAGGACATATAAAGAATATCACACCCAACATTCCTGGACACTATATTTAATTAAGCACCAAGACTGTCTCCACCATGCCAACCTTCTAGTGGGTCAAGCATGAGCTTTGAACTTGTTTCTACTATCATGAAAGAAATTACTGGAAATACAGTTTGGTAGAAAGAATGGCAGATCAGGATCAAGAACCCACTTCCTTAGATGAAACTTATTTTAAAATTTTATTTTATTATTAAAATTAAATAAATTTAATTTATTAAATTAATAATAAATTTAATTGGATCTTTGTTGCTGCGCACAGGCTTTCTCTAGTTGTGGCGAGCGGGGGCTACTCTTCGTTGTGGTGCACGGGCTTCTCGTTGCAGTGGCTTCTCTTGTTGTGGAGCATGGGCTCTAGGCCCGCAGGCTTCAGTAGTTGCAGCACACCAGCTCAGAAGTTATGACACATTGGCCCTAGAGCACACAGGCTTCAGTAGTTGTGGCGCATGGGCTTAGTTACTCCAGGGCATGTGGCATCTTCCCAGCCCAGGGATCAAACCCGTGTACCCTGCATCGGCAGGCAGATTTTTAACCACTGTGCCATCAGAGAAGTCCTGAAACTTTTTTGATTATACTTTTCCATACTGTTTTCTTCACTTCTGATCCAATCAAATTGGTCTTACATATTCAAAGGATGTGGATGAACAGGGAAAAAAAAGAGGAACACAACCTCATACTGCAAACAGAAGCAAACAAGCCTATCCAACAACACGCTGTTAACCAAGCATAGAGAAAATGCTGAGTAGTAAAGAGACTTCTAGTCTTTGTCTTCCTCAGCCCCAAGAGGTGACTTCTTAGCTCTTAGAACATCCAGCCTGGTAACAGTGTTTCTGGTGACCTGGGGGCTTCCGGCTACACTTGACAGTCTAACAGTGTGATATATGGTAGGGACTTGGGGCCATTGGGTATTAGCTCTACCACTGAAGGGACCAGAGGCTAGGATCAGCCACAGGGGTGGTCAGCCACATGGCTGAGCCCCAATAAAAACTCTGGACACTAAGGCTTGGGTGGGTCTGTCTGGTTGACCAAACTTCATGTCTGCTGTCACACGTCACAGCCAGGAATACTGAGCAATATCCATGACTTCACTGGGAGAAGACAATTGGAAGGTTTGTGTGTGTAGCTTTCCTAGACCGTGCCCTACTGCACCTCTTCCCTTGGCTGACTTTAATCGGTATCCTTTCCCTATAATAAATTGTAACCGTGAGCGTAACAGCCTCCAGTGGGTATTGCAAGCTGTTCTAAAGTGTTATTAAATCTGGGTGTGGTTTGGGGAACCCTCCCACCCACAAACTTGCAAGTGGTATCAGATATCAGGGTGTGGTATTGAGGATGACAATCTAACACTGCCACTGCTCGTAATCTACCAATACCACGTTAGTAATACCAGGAATATAATTCCAGGGTCAAAAAGAACTACAAAAACACCTTTGTCTCCACTCAGTGGATTTCTTGTCCCTAGGAAAACTGGCTTTGCAATTTTGATGTTATTTTATGTGTACTGTTTATAAAACTAAGTAACTTAATTAATACCAGGAGTTTCATCACAAGAGAAAGAGATACAGATATATGTAAAACAAAGTTAAGTTGGGGGGAAAATCTGTAAAGTTAAATTTTAACTGGAAATTTAATTTAATAAATAACGTTTACTTTAATTGGAAATAGGACATACAATTCAACTTCAAAAATTATTTTCAAAGGATTGCAAAAGTTGAGAAAATAAGAATAACGAGTCCCCATGTACGCACCCCCAGCTTCAACATTTTCTAACCCACGGCCAGCCTTGATTCATCTTTACCTAAGCAGTCCTGCACTGGGTCATTCTGAAACAAACGCCCAGCCACAGATCATTTGAACCTGAAATATTCTGGTACTCCTCTCTAAAAGGCAAGCAACTGCAACGGATTGCTAGGTTTCTTAGTCTCTTCCAATTTATGCTCTCTCTCTTTTCATCCACGTTTGAGTCTGTTCTCCTTTTTGACAAGAATTCCTCACGAGAGGTATCGTGCACTGCCACTGGGAGGCACATCATGTCTGGTTATCTCTTTTGTTGTCATGTTGAAATCAAGCAACAGGTTTAGGTGTCGTAAGCGTGACCCCCAACACTAATATCCACTCGCAATGTTTTCACTTAAGGAAAAGAACTTTGACACCAATGAAGTATTCTGGTCTACAATTTCCAGGTGAGTAGTAAATAATCAGGAGTGCAGGTAGCACAGGTGCAAAGTCCTTGTGGTGAAATAATACTTGAACAACCCCAGACTGTGGAGTACTGAATTAGACAGGAAGCCTGCACTCTATAAAATTCAAAACAGGGAGGAAAACTCAGGTTAAAAGAGTCCCAAAGAGACACTACAGAAAACTGTGTGTGAGAACATTGGCTGGTCCTTGGATCCACGTGGGGAAGGGAACACAGGCACAGGAAAAGAAAGAAAGAATGTAAAAGCAATAGAACAAGATGTGAACAATCATTTGCAGGTAGGCAGAAAATAAGCTGCCATCGGTTATTTGTCCTTGTCCTATTTTTTCAGTCTTTTTATATTTTGTGGTATTTTTGTTAAAACCAGTTGGGGAAAATATTGTACTTCATTAGCACATCAGATACCAGTTAACACTGGATGTGAACCTCTGTCAGAGGAATCTGAGGAGTGGAGAGGGGAAACAACTCTGCAGAGAAACATTTCATCAACACCAGGTTAAGGTTATTCGGACACCTTTAGCCCTTTACCTCAAGGAACTCACCTAAAGTCATCACACTCGAAACAAAGTTTCCCTCTCGTGGCCAACTGTAGTTTATATAGCTAACCTGCAGAGACTGGGCTGATGGATGCAGCCCAAAGGGAAGTCACACAACTGTTTAGCGTCAAGTTCAAGAGACCGTCTGGCAACTTCTCGTCCCAAATGTGTGGACTGGGATGAGAATGGGACTCAAGGAGAACATCTCTGCCAGAAGCAACCGTCACTTATCTCTCTGACTTCCACATTGCAGTTCTATCTAATCAAGGTAGGGTACAAGTAAAATAGAAGGAGCAACAGGAAAAAGGAAGAAAGAGAGAGAAGGTTGGGAGGGAAGAAAGGAAACAAATACTTACCTGTGTCCAATTTGATAAAGTTGGGTATGTTGCCAGTCCCTAAATCAATCAGTACTGTGTCGTTCACCTTGATGAGACAACCTGGGTATTGAACAGTACAAGCATATGAGTTACCAAGTGCAGGATTCCCTTTGAACCCACAGTTAACTTCCTCACTTCGCGTACTATCTCACACAGCAAAGAAAACCGATATAAAGTGTAAAAGCAAAGCCAACTGAAACCACCACCTAATTATTATCCCATCTGCATGATCAGATCCCCCAGATGGCTGTCCTCTTGCTCTCTGTACATCCCCTGCTGGACCAGTGCCTGCTTCGCCTACACCCTACTCACATGATTGACTTTGTCCTACATACCTGCCCCTGCCCCAGCTAGTGATTCCTGTAGCTTTAGATCAGAACACCTTTACCAGGATAGCTTAACAAAGGGGCAGTGAGGGGTGTGCCCCTCTACTAGTTTCCCTGGTAACTAATGAGCCAACCTGGTGTCAATTCCACCTATAACTGGTAACCTTCCCCCTACCCCAGGAGTCCTGCCTGCTGTGAGCTGCACATAATGGGGTGTTGCTCCAGGACCTTGCTTAGATGTGTAAGCCCCGCCCCCAGCCATTAAACCACTGATGTCTACCTTGCTGACTCCAGGCTCTTTCTTTGGTCTTAAAGCTGGGCAAGTGCAGGGTTTGCAGGCCTAGGGCTTGCAGGCCTCTGGCCTGCAGCCCAAGAGTGAGACAAAGGAAATCTCACAGGGATGAAAGATTCAGGATATATAAAATTTTAAAAATAATAAAGTAAGATAAAATAAAGTAAGGTCAATAGAACGCTATGATAGTTTGATTTAAAATAAGAAATATGTTACTTTGGTCTTCATCCAAGGTTCTTCCTAACACAGAAATCAGTGAAAAGGTGAAATCAATGTCTTTTTTTATCCCTAACAAGCTTTTCAACCATGAGTTTATTTTAATGAGGAGACTTTTGGAAAACCCTGGATTACTATAGGATGGCAGCTGAAATATTTACAGACAAAATGATATTGTGTGTGGGATTTGCTTCGAAATATGAGGAGAAGTGAATGGAAGTGTAAGAGAAACAAATTTGGCCATGACTGATCCATGTTGAAATTTGGTCAGAGGACCATAGGGATTTATTTTACTATTTTTATACATTTATAGTTCTCCAAAACTTAAAAGGAATTTTAAAATGTATTTCCACTCTGTTTTAAGAACTCTAATTTTAAGAAATACTTTCAAACAATACAAATCGGAGGAAATGGTGACATAAGCAAAGAGAGGAATATTGATTATTACTTATTCCCACAACAGAAGAATATTTATTTAAGGAGTTTTCAACCAAAGTTTGACAACTCAGTGATCATAGGAAGAAAAAATTAGTTTACTTGTAGCTCTGTTTTAAAAGAAGCTGGTGGCAGCATTTTGACAGTTTCTTGAAAAGGGATATCAACATTTGCAATCTACCTCTGACTACCCTGAGTAAGACTGCCAATAAAATAGGGCAGTTTTCTTAATGACAAAGGAAACATATAACCATATTATGTCATACAGTTTATGATGCTCCCACGACGTCAGGAATTTATTCTAGGGCCTACAATAGTGCCAGGTAAGTAGCAGGTGTTCAGTAAATATGTTTTATTAATAAAGGAATGAATACATGAAAAAACATACGAATGACTGAGTTCTAAATTTTAATTGAGGAAGATATAGTATTTTATATCACTTCATCATGGGGACACAAACTTAAGGATATACAAAGATAAACATAAGGCAACAGGACTTAACTTTTCGTTCATGTGGGATATGCTCCTGACAGTCCTTAATTGATCAGAAGTTGCAAAATCAAGCCCACCATCTGCTCCACCACAGCCTCTAACACAGACCATTTGTCTTTTCCAGCATGAACAATGAACACTCAAAAAGGGGTCCTCCACAGGCAGCACAGAACTTTTCTTCATTGGTCTCGATTTTACTTCCTTACTATGATCTTATAAAAGCAATCACATGCAAGGCAGAGCATGGAGAAGTAAAACAGAGAAGTGGCAAATGTAAGAGGCCACTGCACGGCCATAGAAGCTGCATTTGGCTAAGATGGGATTTAAACAACAAAAATCCCCCAGCTCTCTATCAGGGAAACACTTCCAATGGAAATCTGTTTGAGCTGGGGATAGAGGGTGGAGAGGGGTATGTTATTCAGTGTTATTCAAAAGCACCTGTCTGGGGCATTTCTATGCTGGCACAGCTGCTAAGAAGAAGCACAGAGAAAATGCGTTCTGCAAGCCTCCCCACATGAATGGAGACTGTACCTCAGATATAAATAACTTGCCATTTGCATCCTCTAGAGTCCCGTGGTAGACAGTTCTTTGTTTGATTTTAAAGTTTCAAATAGCTCAGGGAAGTTAGAGAGGGCCTAACTGTCCTCACTTGCTTACCCATGCTGTCTGCTTGGCTGCTCATTCTACTAAGGAATGTTTTGTGAGTCTCTACTTCCACTGCAGTATATACACTAAGAAATTGACGAGGGAAAAAATATCAAAACAAAGATTAGAAACACATAGCAACAGATGACAACTGTGAATAGCATAAAGTTTTCAGTCTTAGTACTACTTACAAACTCTATTGTCCATATTTTCAACGGAAAAGAGGGAGAAGAAAGCTACAGGAAGAGTTGTATTTTCTTTCTGTCTTTCTTTCTTTCACATTTTGTGACTGATCTTGTTTTACTCATCCAAAGCTTCATGAAGAAGAGTGCCTTTAAATATAGTAAGTATATATTAGGCAAAATATTTATATCACTTGGCAATTCAAAGAATAGTTGTACCCTTTTATTGAATAAAAATATTTTTCCTCATGAGCTAGTTCTAAGATTTCTTAAGAAATGTTGGCAAGATTCCAGCATGGGGCGGGGGGCCTTCTGAGCAAAAGCACATGCTCTCCTGTGAGTGACTCGCCTGGTAGCTGTAGTTCCCACGGAAGCTAGCTTCCTCAAGAAAGCGCCTTCAAAGGTTATCGTGTCCATGTCGTGACTGCTCTATCCATCAGCGGATCCAGTGACTCAGTGAAAACACACCTTCTTTCTTCTATTTTCACTTTCCTGCAGGGCAGAGCAGCAGAGCGGTAGCTCCACCACTGCCCTCCTTGTCGGTCAAGATCAGATGGGGCGGACTGGAAAGGCAGGCGGGGCTGCTGAGGCCGGGTGAGGGTGGGCTGTGTGCCTGCCGGGGGCTCCGTGACCAGCCTCAGACCCGGGGTGGGCACGGAAAGGTGCACGGAAACCAGGGGCTATGGGTGCCCAGCCCGCGCGGGAGACCAAGCTCCGCAAAGCGCACCCCGCACTGACTTAGGACTGAGCCCCTAAGGTGGCATCTTAACAGAACATAAAGGGTGCGAAAGTGTACACTATACATGATAAATGCACACAGGAGAAACGGGACGAGTGACGAGTTCAGCACATAGTGTTTGCATTTCCGATGTCAGAACACAAAACCGGCCCCAAAGATCCATTCTACCACATGGCAAATACTGAAGAACCAAGTTTCAGTCTTAAAATACATCTTAAAGTCAGTATTCTCCTTCAAGGAGGAAGAAAAGAACCATGAATAAATGACAATAGAGTGAATTTGCCTGAGTTTCTGTCTTCCACCCTTCAAGTCAAAGAAAACAGCATGGAAACTGTCGAATCTTCACACAACAGCTACTCTTTTATAAATAAACCTGTTTGAGATGTAATTTAACAACAAGGAAAAGCCAAGCCCTGCTTGGCTTTTCGAAAAAAAATTGGACTTTCGAAAAAAAAATTGTATATTAATAACTTTGCACAAATATTTGAAAGAACAATTTTAGCTAGACAATTTTAGAACTTCGCAGAAATAAATAGGCAGATTAAATACTCCAGCAAACATCATCAACCGGCAGCAGGGGTATGTTAGCCCGTGGTCTCGTGAAAAATGTTATCTTCTCCCTGGGTGGGCATGGAAAAAAATTATGTTAGAAGGTGATATGCAGACACTGAAAGCTGGCAGGAAGCTCTCATATCAATGATGGCTTTCCTTGTTCAAAGAACAATCAGAATTTGAATTTCCATAATATATGTTCGTATACAAATTCTCAAATTTTAATAGAAGTTATGATACTCCTAGGAGGGCAGGGATTTATCTCCAGTGGCTGGAAGAGTGCCTGCTACATAGTGTTAACTCTTGTTCTATCAACAAATGAATACATTTAAAAATATATCAATAGATGAATTCTAAATCAAAACTGAAGGAAGTGGTTATAATATCTTGTGTCATTTTATGATAAGGACATAAAAATTACAGGTATAGAAAAAAACAAAGCTAAAAGTCAGGCACAAAGTAGTATGGATAGAACTGTGTTAACTGCAGCTGTATAAAAGAACAAAACCATGCAAAACTAATTTATGTCATTAGAATTCAACACAGTGTTTAAGGAAATTTGCAGAGTAATCTGGAAATGCTGATAATGTTTTGATTTCTGTCATGTTCAGTTTATGAGAACTCACTAAACTGTCTTGGTAAGAAAAGAACATTTTCCTGAATATAGAGTATGCTTCACTCTAAATTTTAAAAAGCAAAGATAACACATACTGTACATATGTAAATTGCTGTTATTTATGATCATAAACATAAAAGATGTTACAAGAGCCGGTAAGTGAATTATGTTTATTAGATGAAATCAGTCATGAAAAAAATAACAGGTTAGGTAGTAACATGTGGTATGTTAATTCTTAATAAGCTGAATGCAAAATTAAACAAAAATGATCACACCTGGCCTTAATTACAGCTCCACAGAAAATAAATCAGGAGAAAAATCGCACAATGCTAACAGCAGTGGGGATTCCAGCTTTGTTCTCGACTTCCTTGTGGGTCTCTCTCAATACTTTACTTACTCTTATAATGACAAAGGTATGACAGTAAAAATTCAAGCGCGAGAGTGAGGCCTGGGCTTCTCCCCACCTGAACGTCTGCACCCACCTGGATGGGCTCTTTGAGGTTCCGCCCGCGCAGCTGGCACACCCCTTTGGAGGCCTTCTTCAGCGTCTTCTCAGCGGCCTGTTCTTGAATGGAAGTCAAGTTTGGTCTGTCTCGTCTGGAACAGCAACGCGGGGTGAACCAGACGGGTTTGCTTCCAGTTTTAAGGAAGAGCGATGGAAGCCCCTGCCAGCTCCGGGCACCGGGAGGCGAGAAAGGCCCGGCCGCCTGCCCCCTCCCCGCGTTGGCGGGCCGGGGCCTCACCTGCCTCTCGGCCTCCCGCAGCAGGCTCCGGAAGCGCTCGTCGCGCAGCAGCCAGGCCGGGGGCTCGGCGTGGCCGCGGAGCTGGGCGTCCTCCAGGCGCTGGCGCAGCTCGCGCAGGTCGCACAGCTCCTCGGTCAGCTGCCGCTGCCGCGTCCGCGACGCCTGGAGGTCCAGCTCCAGGTCCAGGGACGTGCGCGCCGCCAGCGCCGCCAGGGAGGACCTGCAGGGCTGCGAGACCGCGGCCGTGAGCGCGCCCACCCCGCCCGCGCCCTTCCCGCAGCTTCTTCCCCGAGTGACCGACCCCACTGGAGAGAGACAGCCGCAGCGTGGCCCGACGCCAACACAACACGGATGGGGGCCACACGGGTTCAAACCTCCACTCCGGTAACGAGCCAGTGACAGCAAGCTGTCCGCTGTAATGACGACCTAGGCTTTGGCTAAAGCGCAGAGAAACAGACCCTCTCACACGGGGCAGGAGGGCGTCATCTTTCTCAAGTGCTACTTGACAATATAAGCAAGAGCCACAAAATGTTGTGTTTTCTTTGGTTCTGAAATTTCATGTGACTTGCACCTGAAAGGCACAGCTGATGATGTGCAAAAGCTTTATGACAGAAAAATTCCTAAATACCTGACAAGAGAAAAGTGATCAAATACATTATAAGGCCCGCAGAAAACGCAGCTACTGTAGAAAGATGAAAAATAGACCGACATGGCAAAATCTTAATGGCCTACTGTATAACGGGAAAAAAGCACGTTATAAACCACGTTGAGGGCTTTCTGGTTAAACACACACAAGCTGTCAAAAACGTTCCTCCCCAGGGAATTCCCTGGTAGTCCGATGGTTAGGACTCCCCGCTTCCAATGCTGGGCTGCAAATTCAATCCCTGGTCAGAGAACTACAACTGCAAGCCGCACAGCGAGGCCGAACATCAACAACAACAACAACAAAAAACGCTCCTCCCCACACACGCCTGAAGTAAGCAAGTCTCCTGTTTTCAAGAAAGCTCTAAGACGAGAATAGAATTTTGTACACGGAGCTGAGAGCAGTACTTCCCACGCCATGGCTAACAACGCTGGGGAAGGCAGTTAGTGCAACAAAATCACAACTCCACGAGCCTATCAGCGTTGTTGGGAGGACTGAATAATTGTATGCGTTTTACACACCCATAACACTATTTTGCACATATACAGAAGTTAAATGCAAATCTAAGTGACTTAATAAACACAAACTCATTTAAAAGCTCTCCTGAATTCATAGTAGAGCTCACTGGTTCCCAACCACGGGTGACTTGGGCCCTCCGGGGACATTTTTGGTCGTCACAACTGGGGGAGGGGGTGGTACCGGCAACTAGTGGGTCAAGGCCAGGGATGCAGCTCAACGGCCCACAGTGCACAGGACAGCCCCCAACAAAGACAGACCTAGGCCAAAATGCCAACAGCATGGCTGCTGAGAAATACTTTTGTTGCTGAGTTATGTATTTTCTTATCACTCTCAGTCAGCGGCTACTCTAAATACAACCACCACAAGGAGATCTGGGAATTTCTTTTCTTTCAAAGAATCTTGCCCGGGAAAGTCAGGGAACCACTACCTTACAAATTAAAAGGAGCAAAAACTGTGTAAACTGGCGTGACGTGGAGAAAAACTCCGGTGTATATAAAGGAAAACTGTAGAACAGTCCTATGTAGGAGAATGCGCCACGGTGAAAGACCCAAATTTTCTAAACTGTATATACTCCCTTGTCAAAAAAGAAAGAAGAATCTCTCATACAGAATGGCTGTTTATTAATTTATTATATTTTAAAATGTAAAGATCATGTATTATCTTAGATTATGACATTATCTTAGGAAATTAACAAATACTGGTAACATTGACATTACATACACTTTTAAAAATTATATCTAAGTAAACAAGGAAATAAACATATTACCTTTCAATTAATCTTACCTAAAATATTACCCCTTCAGGTTTGTGGAAATAACTCCCAGCGTACATACAGACGGCAGATTAGTCTACGTGGCACATACCTGCTTATAGCGAAGGGTTCGTCTTTCCAAAGTGTTTCGGACAAGGGGGGACTTGCGGGCCAGCATTGAACTGTCGCTGTCACTACGATAAAGCTACACCAAAAAGACGGAGGTTCAGAAACACTTCCTCAAGAGTTCAACATTCATTCTCTGTGTACTCTGAACTGGATTATTTTGTTTCTCGTGCAGGTACTCAAACAGTTATGACGTTTAGAGCTTTTACCAAGACTTTGGGTTTCGCGTACAAGAAAACCCCACACAAGAGTTTCAGGCCAAACAAAGACAAACCAAATAAGCAGACCAACCCCCGGCCCCACCCCTGCTTCAGGTCCATCAACCGAACCAGCTGAGGTTTTCCAGGCTAATCGCGCAACACAATTTCGGTCCTATCAATGCCAACTGCCACTTGGTACGGTGTGACGCTCATGTAAACCCGCACTCCCCTCAGCGCTTTTCACTTTTTATCAGTCATTCTCATTTGCTGTGTTTCTAGCTTTGGCAAGAGCTGGGAAGAGTGGCGTTCCAGATAAGAGCCTCGTTCCTGGCAGGAGGACAAGCCCACACCACTAACACCCACCCTGCCCGTCAAGGGAAAAGGCCTGTCTTTAAAAAGAAAAATAAATAATGCCGACTTCACTGGAGCCGAGACGTTACGTATTTCATTTGGCGGCAGGTTTTCATTTCAGGATCAACATGTATCTGTGTGAAAGCAAAGTCCTGGCCTTCACGGCCTTACTTTCCATGCCAGTGAACCCCAGATAGCTGGAAATGTTGCAGCACTGCACTTACGTGCCTCCCAGTCATCACAAACATATATAAAAACAGAGGCCTCTAGAAGCATCGCCGGTCAGTGCGTGTGCCTTTGTGCTGGGCACAAAGCACAGTGCAGGGGCTGGAGGCCTGTCTCTGGGGAGGTGAAGGGCTTCCTCCTTCACCGCCCCGTCCTCCTCAGCAAGCAGGCGGGAGGAGGCTGCTCCACAGGGGTTCAGCAGGAGTCTAGGATAAGGAAGGATGGCCTTCGATCAGGCACCTCCAGCCGCGTGATGAAGCATCAGGCCCCACAGGGCCGCAGCCTGATGGGGCGGGAGTGCCCCGCCTGACCCTGGGCTGCCCGGGGCAGCGCGACCGGGACACCTCACTGTGTGGGGAGAGGAGCTGCAGGCCTCGCAAACGTGGCCACCCGGGCCCCAGCCCCTGTTGCTCCCTCCTGTGAGTAAAGGATTCCCTGCCCAAGTATCCATTGACAGACGAATGGATAAAGCAGGCGTGGCACATATATACAGTGGAATATTCCTCAGCCATAAAAAGAAACGAAACTGAGTTACTTGTAGTGAGGTGGATGGACCTAGAGTCTGTCATACAAAGTAAAGTAAGTCGGAAAGAGAGAAACAAATACCCGTATGCTAACACATATATATGGAATCTAAAAAAAAAGGCTCTGAAGAACCTAGGGGCAGGACAGGAATAAAGACGCAGACGTAGAGGATGGACTTGAGGACATGGGGAGGGGGAAGGGTGAGCTGGGACAAAGTGAGAGAGAGGCGTGGACTTATATATACACTACCAAATGCAAAACAGATAGCTAGTGGGAAGCAGTCCCATAGCACAGGGAGATCAGCTCCCTGCTTTGTGACCACCTAGAAGGGTGGAGTAGAAAGGGTGGGAGGGAGACGCAAGAGGGAGGGGATATGCGGATGTATGCACAGATATAGCTGATTCACTTTGTTATACAGCAGAAGCTAACGCAACAATGTAAAGCAATTATACTCCAATAAAGATCTATTAAAAAAATACCACAGACTAGGGAGATTAAACAACAGAAAAGTATTTTTTCACAATTATGGAACTCAAGTCCTAGGTCAGGAGGGCTGTCAGCAGGGTTGATTTCTATTTTGTTTATGTCTGGTTTAATCATTACTTCCTTCCTTGTGTTAGTTGTCATTTATTTGCTCCTTTTCTAGTTCTTTAAGTTGTAAGGTTTTGGTTTGTTGAATTGAGATATTTCTTCCTTTGTAAGGTAAGAGTTTATAGCCATTAATTTCCGTCTTAGTAGAGAGGAGGAAAACTTGCCACAACGTGGCAATGATGTTCTAGATATGACACCAAAAGCACAGGCCACAAAAGTAAAAAGGGCACAATCAACAGACCTCAAAGACAACCCACTGAATGGGAGAAAATATACCCAAACCATGTATCCAGTAAAGAATTAATATCCAAAGTATCTGAAGAACTCCTGCAAGTCAAAAACAAACAAATCTGATTTTAAAACTGGCAAAGAACTTAAAGAAGATATACAAATAGCCATTAAGCTACATGAAAATATGATCACACTATGAATCCCTAGGGAAATAAAAAGCAAATCCACAACAAATACTACTTTACATCCATTAGGATAATTATTGTGAAAGAAGCAGAAAACAACAAGTTTTGGCAAAGACTGGGAGAAAATGGAACTTCAAGTGCACTGCTCACAGGAATGCAAAATTGTGCAGCCACTGTAGAAGAAAATATGATGGATTCTTAAAACATTTACTGTTGAATTACCATATGATGACCCATTTTATCTCTAGGTATACACCCAAAAGAAATGAAAGCAGGGACTGAAACAGATATTTGTATAACAATTTTCTAGCAACATTATTCATCATAGCCAAAAGATGGATGCAACTCAAGTGTACATCGACAGATGAATGTATAAACAAAATGTGTTACATATGTACAGAGGAATATTGTTCAGCCTTAAAAAGAAAGGAAATTCTGATGCAACCAACATGGATGAACGCTGAAGACATATGCTAAGTGAAATAATTCAGACACAAAATGATAAATATTGTATGACCGCATTTATAGCAGGTAGCCAAACTAGGCAATCTCAGAGAAACAGAAAGTGGAACAGTGTTTACTAAGACCTGGTTTGGGAAGAACTGGGAGTTACTATTCAATGGGTACAGAGTTTCAGTTTGAGATAACGGAAAAGTTCTGGAAATGTAATGGCAATGACTGTACAACATTACGAACGTACTTAATGCCACTAAATTATACACCTGAAAGGGTTAAATAGGTAAATTTTATGTTATATATTTGCCACAATAAAAAACTTAATAAAGCTTTAAAAGCTCAAAACAATCAGTATTATACTTTACTGATTTATTTGGTCTCTTGCATGCATGCTCTTGAAAGCAGGGCTGTTTCTTTTCTGTGCTGTGCATGTGCAATCGGTTGTACATAACAGGTGTTCAATAAATACCTGAGGAAAGAATAGATATGGAGAGTAGGTACTGGTATCTACAAAAATTAAAGAAAACTATATATTGTCCCTGCTATCAATAAATGTATCATCCATTGAGCAGATCAGTTACACGCATTAAATACCTGAAGAATTCCAAAGAAACATGAAAACAATATGCAACAGTGTAGTATTGACTGTAATATGTAAATACTCACGGAATTCAGGATGAATTACTACGGGAAAATCATCAAGAAGAAAATCTGAGTAACGTGCGACATAAAAGGAAAAAGAACGCAGTCTGAAATGGCATAGAGTGGGCACAAAGCAAATGTAAAAATTCAGGAGAAAACTTTAAAGTGGCACCAAAAAGACTAGGGGGTTGGGGGAAGCCATAAAAAGCCTATTAGATCTATTTAGCTAATAGCAGGTCTGCAAGTTAGGATAAAGTACCTAGGTTTGCACTGATGAGTCAGAAAAAAAATACAGCATCCTAAGCAAAGTGATGACCTAAGGGAAAGATTTAAGGGAATCAATCTGAGGCTGAAATGAAAAATAAACTAATGTGGGTGGAAAATAAAGGCAATTTATGCAAAAAGTTCCCATAATGATCCGTTAAAGATATACCGAAGCCTATGGATCCTCTCCCCAAGAAAAAAATCCATATACGTTGTTGTGGCATATGATTATCAGGTTGAGGACCTCAGACCTAGGCTAAAGAACTGGCTGTGAAAAGAGAATGGCATGATTAAATCTAGGAGTTTACAATAAAGTAATGTAAAAAAACCTTAAAATCAGACACTTGCACTATGGATCCATTCACATAAATCAAATAGACTAAAATTGACCGATATTTGATTTTTAGATCTATAAACTGTTTGCTCTCTAGGGACATGGTTTCCTAGGACTGCTTCAGGATTTTTAGCGAAGACTGAAACTCACAACTTCATGTTTTCTTTTAAAAGCATAAAACTAGCATCAAAATAAATGACAGTGTTGGATTATGATACAGAGACAGGAAAACAAAGCTGTGATTCCAAACTTATAACAAAAAATTTACTTTTAAAAATTAAGGGGGACGATCTCCCCCCAAGACACTTATTAACTACAAGGGAAAAAATATTAATTTATTGTGGAAGAAACGTTGACAGACGTCATTTTAACAACATAAATAAAGCTGACTTCTTTAGCAGTATAGCAAATTCACAACATGTGTCCCTGATAGTATACATATGACTCAACGTCACTTCTAGATATTTCTGCCAAAAACACAAACCTGAATCTAATGAGGAAAAATCAGACAAAGCCACATGGAGGGACGTCCCACAAAATAATGGGCCTGAATTTGTCAAACATGGTTAAGGTCATAAAAGACAAAAATGTTCCAGAATAATGAAGATGAAGGAACTTGAGAGGTAAAAGCAAAGCATAAACCTTTATTGGAACCTTGACAAAATTTTTTTTCTTTTTCTTTAAACCATATTTGTGTTTCAATTGGTTAAATTTAAATATGTCTATAGATTTGAAAATAGTACTAATTAGTTAATTTTCTGATTTGATTACTATGGTAATGAGGCAATCATTGTCTCTAGGAAAATACACTGAAGAATTGACTGGGAAAGGGTATGATATCTATAAGGTATTCTCAAATCAGAAAAGAAATTATATCATGTTAAGTAAATGGAACACTTGATTGTTAACTGGATCCCAAATAAACAACAAAAGAAACAAACCAAAATGCAACTAAATAATAAACAAATAGGACTTCAAAGGAAATACCTAACTTTTAAAAATACTTATGAAGCTGTGGACTAAGGATGCCACCTGCCATATCAGTGAACAACAGCCATCAGACACTACAGCTGCCCCCAGTGCTGAGCCCTGAGGGAACTCAAGATAAAAACAGGAAGCCCACCATCAAGCCCTCAGCCACTACAGCCGCCCCCGATGGTGCACCCAGAGGGGACTCAGGATGGGAAAGAACACGATTCTGACCCTAGATAGCTAAGGTGCATATCAAAGGAATGCTTTCAGTGAGCCCAGACTCTTGTATCTTCCCCTATGTAGAAAAGTGCTGCATTCATTCACTTGAGATGTCCGGTTTTCTATAATTAACTTGCAGCAGTGGTGGAGGCAAGTCCTTGTACTGTGCAACCATCCCTATGCGGAAACCCACTCATTTTAACGAAAGCTTGCTCTGCTGGGAGCACGGATAAGTTCTGAGCATTGTGGTGGTTTTACACTACCAGAGGGAAAACCCAAGACACGTAAAAGGAGCCTAAACGACTTTAGGGCAAAATCCCGGAGGAGTTTAGACTCACAAGCAGGCACGCTGGCACCCCACAATTTCACTAGAAAATTTTATCCCCAACAAATTCAAACTTAAAATGGGAAACAGACACTCCTCAAACAGGGAAAAATGGAGTGTCACGAAAGCCAGCCTCCTCGCTAA